>NC_090181.1:15914368-16214368 GCF_024679245.1 Pseudorasbora parva
CCCCTCTTCGACCATCTCTCCTACCAGTGTAGAAGAGCACAAATACAGATTTTAAAATTCTAAGCCCACAACAGGAATATAGCAAAGTCTTCTGTTTGTCTGTGTTTCTCCAAAAGTCTCCTTTGTGAACTTCGCATCAAAGCCCTGACGAACAAAAGCGGCCAGCCGTCTGACAAAGACAAGAGCGGATGGTATGTGGAGCCATCTGTTTTGGAGGACACCCAAAATCTTGTGTATGGGCCATACTTAGCTATCCCACAATTCCATTCCAGGAGTGCACTAGCCTCCTATTCACGCAGCGGGCCATATACTGCCCATCTCTTGGCTGGCATTTTTTTCCCTGTTACAATTAAGTAATTTATTCCTTTCTTCGCCCTCCTTTTTAATGAATCCAAGCCACAAACAAGCCCCAGTTGCTCCTATTCAAGGCTCGTGATTGCATCTGGCAGTAATTGCTGCAAAAGCTGAAGTGGGAGCAGGATGGAAGCACATTGTTTTGGGGGTAATAGGTGAAGACCTGCCTCTCTTGACCTGTAATACATTAGTGTCAGTGAACATTTGGCAGCCCTCAAATGATTAGCAATGAAGATGAATTGAGAGGAGAAAAAAAGAAAAAGAAAAAGAAAAAAAAGGTAGAAAATCTGCCTCATCTGAAACACTGGAGCCCGCATACATTTGCATGCTGATTAGTTGTTCTTTTGTCTGTGCTCCTAATTATTATGACACATAATGTCTTCATCATGCAAGATTCAGATCTGTCTTGTTCAAAATTTATGTAGGGAAGGGGAGGGGGAAAACGTTTATTGATTCTACATGGAAGTACTTTTTGTTGTGCTTGCTTTTGTTGTGCGTTCTCCTTTTTTTAACGTTTCCCATTAATTGAACACAAATTGGATTGCCTCCGACTAGTGCGTTTCAGGGCGAGTTTTGAAAAATCATATTTGTTTTGCTCTTGTTGACAAACACTCAGGTAACCTCCTCACTTCTAGCTTGTGCGGATATGCATTTGGCTTCTTTTTTAGCATCTCTGGCAGGGGCGACAGAGCCTAATGCATCCCGGGGCTTCCAAAAGGTGTGTGAGGTGTGCTGAAAACGATGCAAAAAAAGATATAATCATTTGCTTTTGGTGTCTTTATGGGCACCTTGACGACACATTTTAGATGAATTTATTTTTATTTTCATTTCCTAATTCTCACAGATCACTCCATTTACAGATATGGGGGATAAATCTCCAGATTAGAGATTACGCTGAGTGCCAGATTTTGGAATCAGGGTGTTAAGGCTGTATGTCTTCATCTGGCAGGGGTGGATGTAGACACCTAATGTCATTTGCGTCAGCCTCGGCAACTGTTGTTTTTCTCCCAAAACAGCACATAAGCAAATGTAGCAAATTTGATGTTGAAATGAGGACTCAACATTAACTCAAATAATTTAAATATACAACATAGCCAAAATGTCATAATAGTTTAATTGTTTAGTTGAGGAGACATCATTTGAGTATTAACTAAGACATAACATGAATAATGACAGAAACAAGAAAATATTTGACATAGTATAAAAATAATGTTGATACCTTGGCTCAGATAATATATAATTATTAATACTGCGCAAATCTTAGCATGGTTTAAGACATTGCTGACAACTCTTTTCAAACTTGCTAATTGGGGATGTGAGATTACTGATGTATTTTCACAGGAAAAATATCTGAGAAGCAGGAGGCTCAATTTGTTTTCTATTTCATCTCATTTGTTTCTAGGTAAAACAATTTGAGACATTAAATACCTAATTTGTGATTGTCACTTAGTATATGATAAAAGACTCAAGAGGCCTGACATGCTAAAATAATTAACTCATCAACTTCAGTGCGGTCAGTTCATCTTTGTTTTTAATCATCAAATCCAAACGTTCCATCCTCTCCCAGCATGTGGGATATACTGGACTCTGGAGATCTGACAGCAGCAGAATGTGTGACGATGTGTACTACAGGAGACAGCAGAGGGAGCTCAACAGACTCTGTCTCTCTCTCTCTCTCTCTCTCTCTCTCTCTCTCTCTCTCTCTCTCTCTCTCTCTCTCTCTCTCTCTCTCTCTCTCTCTCTCTCTCTCTCTCTCTCTCTCTCTCTCTCTCTCTCTCTCTCTCTCTCTCTCTCTCTCTCTCATCAAATGATATGGCTGCTAAATGAAATGTGTTTAAAAACACTACAGTGTCTTTCATGCTTCTTTGATGAAAAAAAATGTTTAAGGAACTATTTATTTGAATTGGTACAAATGTCTTTACTGTCACTTTTGATCAATTTGATGATACTTCATACTTTTTATGATGAGCTTGTTTTAAAATTCAATATCATTGTATATCCTTCATTTTTTTGGGGTGGAGTCGAAGTCAAAACAATTCCTTAATACAACTGTCCTGATCTTATTGACATAATGAGGAAAAAGACCTCGTTAAAAGAATGACATTTATGAGAAGAAAACCTTATCAAGTAGTATGGCATCATTTTAATTATTATTATTATTATTAATTATTATTATTATTATTATTATTATTATTATTATTATTATCATTATTATTATTATTATTATTACTAAGATAACTCAATGTTTACCTGCTAGGTAAAATTTTAAAAAGACAAAAAGAAAGAAACTTCTGCCCACCAAAGTCACATGGTGCAGAACACATGCGGAAAAAACAGGAAGTGATTTATCTCTGGATGTACAAATTCATGTGGTGTAGAAAACTTGAATTATAATAATTTGATTTTATATATATAAATGTATTTGATTTTATATATATATATATATATATATATATATATATATATATATATATCAGGGATGGAAATTAACTTTTTTGTCCACCGGCCACTGTGGCTGGTGGATTTCAAAATCTACCAGCCACTCAACGTTTTTACCAGCCACTTTCTTGTTTTTAACCGACAATGTGTAACTGCACGTGAAAATTAATACTACAAGCTTTACACTACTTAAGCTGTTTATTTAATCTCAAATCTCAATGAAATACTGACATTTTTTCACTCTTATACACACACAAACCATGAACTGATATACATTTCATTAAATGAGTAGGGCTCTATGTTCTCTCTCTTTTTTTTTTTTTACCTGGATGTGGCATTTGGATGATTCTTTTATGGCTTCCAGTTTTAGGTTTTTAGTACCAACAATGAAACTACTAGTTTTGGCATCTTCTGAAGCGTGTTGACGACATACCGAGCAGAACATTGTCAGTAGGGATGCATCGAAATAAAAATTATTGGCTGAAACCGAAGCACTAAAAGAAATTATGCCAATTATCCATTGCATTTATGGCTAATGCTATGACTGAGTAACTTTACTAAAAATCAAGGCATTGCAATTGCATTAATTAATATTAAAGTTTCAAATAATAAATCAATTACAAATTATGCAAATATTTATTTAGCACTTTGCAACATCAAACAGTATAAAATAAAATTAGGCAGGTCTACTAGCCTACAGAAATGTAATAAAGTAATCAAATGTAAAATAACTGCATATTTAACTGTTTAAATGAAAGATTATTCCTTATTAAACTTACAAAAGCTATTCAATCAAGAGCAGTGAGTGATGTCCCTATCGTTTGTTTGACATTAAACAGACAGCAGTAAAAGCTACTGCCCCTTTAAGACCTAATAGAGGGATATGCGTCATCTTTCACGACTGTATAAAGTTCACTTAAGGCATATTCAGACTATGTCTGCTAGAATTCTCATCAAGATGAACATGTTGGCATACTTTTTGTGTGAGTTTGTCCGTTTAAGCACAAGACTTGAAAGAGAACTCAATATTTGCGCGCTGTGAGACGGGTGCGCGCTTCCGGATGACAGTGACGGATCTTCTCTCAGTGCGCGCGAGTTATTATGGTTATTATTCGCGTCTTCTGGCACTACATCCGGGTAATGACGGCGAAAACGACTGGTCATATTCGGACATACGGCCGCACTCGCATTCACTGAACACAGTTTATAAAGAGGGGAAACAGTATGCTATTTTTATTTACCCGCCACGGTGGCCGGTAGGTGAAGCGAGTTTACCCGCCACAACGCAAAATCACCCGCATTTGGCTGGTGGCGGGTGCTAATTTCCATCCCTGATATATATATATATATATATATATATATATATATATATATATATATATACACACACACACACACACACACACACACTTTTTAAAAGAAATAATTAACATTTAAATAATAATAAATATAAAAAAATGTTAAAGATATAATTAACACGCATACGAGTGGTCTGTCAGTTTAAGGTCAGGACAGTCAAGTTCCTCCACACCAAACTCGCTCATCCATGTCTTTATGGACATCTCCAAACTGTTCCCACAAAGTTGAGAGCATGAAATTATCCAAATTGTCTTTGTATGCTGAACCCCTACCATAATCCCCATACACTAAACTTTACACTTGGCACAATGCAGTCAGGCAAGTGCCGTTCTCCTGGCATCCTCCAAACCCAGACTAGTCCATTGGATTTTCAGACAGAAAAGTGTGATTCGTCACTCCAGAGAACACGTATCCACTGCTCTAGAGTCCAGTTGCAAAACAGTGGTTTACTGAACAAAGGTGTCTGTCCTTAAATGAATTCAATTAAAACTAAAGGTTTCTCAAAGATAATGTTGTAAACTATATAGGGAGCCCTTAATTGCATATTACTATAATATCAAAGGTTAACAACAGAGCCCAAATGATTAGCCTAAATTCAGTTGCCATTTATTTTTTAGATATAATAATCAACACTCGAATAACACATTGTATGCAAACATATAATCTTCACATAAGGCAGTTTTTGCATTAACTTATCTAATTATAAAATTATATTTTTACTCCAATTTGTTGTTGAAATATAATCATTTATAGACAGTGATTATCATTTTCATGACATTTATTTCAGCATTCATTAAATAATCAAGACATCACTAACAGGTTAGAATATAATGAATAAATATATAGGCTAATATAGTGCATGTATTTAGCAAAAGATTTAATTTCTCTAGTGAACTCACCAGGTGTAGACACTGAATTGTGAATACTGTGGACATTGTTTACAAGCAGTTTTATTGACATCTTTCCACCATTGAAACACTGATTGAGTGATTATATGACATATGTTTCAGTAAGTTATCCTAAACATACCTGCGGCTGTTGATTCATGTACCGAAGCCCTGAACTGAAACGGTTCAGTATATATACGTGTACCTTTCCAGTGCTAATATACAATCTAAAAAATGCTGGGTTGGTTTAACCAAAATTGGGTTAAATATGGCCAAACCAAACCGCTGGGCTAAAAATGCAATTAAAAATTTAAACAGACGGCTTGGTTTGGGTCCATATTTGACCCAAATTTGGGTTGAAACATCCCAGCATTTTTTTATTTTTTTTACAGTGTAGGCTACATAAAAGGTAAGTACAAAATAGGCCATTCTTTTTTAGTTGATGGTTACACCACATTTTGAAAATGGTAGAACTCAAATTATTTTCTTTCTTTTTCTATCAAGGGCTCTCTTCTGTCATTGACCATTATGCAAAATTAAAGGATTTAACTTTATATTTGATGGTGTAATTAAAACCATCTATCTAGCATCTTGGGGGAAAAAATATAAATACACACACACACACACACACACACACACATACTGCAGTAGATAACAGTTCAACATGGTTGAATGGACGTGCATCCTAAGATCCACACACTGCCGCTGCTCTGTCCCTGAGGACTGGCGGCCCTCAGACGTGCAGAGGCGCAGGGGTAGCGAGGAGCACTAAGTCTGCAGCTACGTCAGCCAGTTAATTTGTTTACTGCCGGCATTTAGCCATCCGACGCACTCCAGGGGCACCTGAACACTTGGTAAAGACAATAATTATCCGGCCCACTGGAGGACACACACACACATCCCTGAATGCAGTTCCTTTTATAACTAAGCTTATTAACTGTTCAATAGATTGTTATGCATGTTTTTTTTTAGCAACTTCAAAAACACAGCGTGCCATAGCGTACTCTCGGAGGGCCGGCAGTGCTAACCGAGCGCATACCGCTCCTTGTTCCTCTCATGAAAAGGTCTTGTTGCAGTTGCAGTCCGTGAAATGTGCTTTATTTGATTACTCGTGCTCCACTGTACTCGTTTGTCCATGTGCTTCGCTTTACCGCCAAGAGACTGAGCTTTCACTAGAAAAACATGTTTCCAACTAATAACCATTGTTTAAAATGTTCACTCTTTTATGAGATTGGCACTTTGTATGAGCAAAGAAAATTTCATAGAGCGAACTGAAACACTAGCACAGTGTCAGTATATTTCATTGTTCATCTTTGAGGAAAAAAAAAAAGTGAAATGAAATTTGAGCTGTAATTTAGACAATTGTGATAATTCAGACAATTATCCTTGCTATTAAAAATCTTTCCACAAAGTACAAGTGTGACCCCTTTAATTAGTTCTGACAAATTCAACTAGGGTGTCTGATAATGTATCAATTTTCCCTGAAACAAAAATACCCTTTTTCAAACTTGTAGAGTCTGTGAAGTCATAAAGGAGAGCGGTTATACGAGTTTGAAAAAAGGGTCTGAAGGAGGTTCTTCAAAATTTAAATTAATTAGGATGTATTCCTTGACGGATTATCATCACACACACTTTCAATTAGACAATTTCAATGTGAGGACATGACTATTTGAAGTACTTTAGTATATATATAGTATATATAATGTAAATAATCTCAACATTGTGGTAAATGTTGACCATTATGTTTAAGAACCTGCAATTGCAAAGATAATCAAAAAGTTATAAAGCTCATAAATTGACATAAATTGGGCTCAGTTAATGTTTTTGAAAGTTGTTTATGCTGACCAGCACTATATTTATTTGATAAAAAATACAGTAACACTAATATTATGAAATATTACAATTTAAAATAACCTTTCTTAATTAAAATATACTGTATTCCTGTGGTTATTGTGCTACTTAATTATTGTTTTTTAGGATTTTTTTGATTAATAAAAAAAAAGGTCCAAAGAGCAGCATTTATTTGAAATATAAATATGCTAATTGAGCATCTCTGGAGAGACCTGAAAATGGCTGTCCACCAACGTTTACCATCCAACCTGACAGAACTGGAGAGGCTCTGCAAGGAGGAATGGCAGAGTGCTTCTATGGGTGCTTCTACTAAATACTGAGCAAAGGGTCTGCATACTTAGGACCATGTGATATTTCAGTGTTTCTTTTTTAATAAATCTGCAAAAACGTCAACAATTCTGTGTTCTTTTGTCAATATGGGGTGCTGTGTGTACATTAATAAAAAAAAAATAACTTAAAAGATTTTAGCAAATGGTTGCAATATAATAAAGAGTTAAACAAATTAAGGGGGTCTGAATACGTTAATCCTTGCAGATTAAAAGTATTAATTTCATAAAAATAAAAAAAACTCAAACGTTTGAAAGGTACACACACAGTAAGTGTGCTTGCGGTTGCAGTCTAATGAAATCATAAAATAAATGATGGAATAGAGAGATTAGCATGCAAATAATACATGTTTCCAGTTAATAGCATGCTAAACTGTTGGTCAAAATGCCAGAGTTCACATGGGTATCCTTGATGTACAAAGCCAGCATGCAAGGCCTCAGCAGTGCTCAGAGTAAATGCATTTCCCAAGGCCTGGTCTCCATTGACTTCAGCTTTTAAGTGTTGCCTATACTATCCCTGCTCAAGCAGCTCACACAACAAACAACACTGGGGCTAACCCTCAGATACAACAATGACTACATCTGGAGCAAGAGAGAGCACATGGAGTGAATGGATATGTATTAAAGCGATGACCTCAGAGCCATCATTACAATCCCTCTAATTGATATAGAAAACCACCATATAGATCAGACTGATGTGAAGCACAATGCTTTCTCAAATGCTTTCTTAGTTTTGCCTGTTGATCCACAACATTGTGCCAATTCAAATTGATGCTTTGAAAATTGTATTAAGCAACAACAACAAAATATGCACATGCCTTGATATGAGTAACCAGGAAAAACTAAATGTTGTACAAACAATTTCTTCTCAGAAATTGCTAGTACATTTAGAAAAAGAAAGTACAAAGAAGAGTTCGGACACATAATATAAGATTTCTTACAAAAAATACTTTGCTTAGAGGCCAGATGTAACTGACACTGTCATTAGTGTCGTAACAGACAATAGCATACCTTGATTGACTGTATAATTTATTTGTGACCAGTCACGGAAAGTAGGGACACAAGTCGGTTCTGGGGCATTTTGAGTTATTCACAGATTCTGAAAGTGTAGTCTCGACTCCAAGCTTTCCAACGATGTGTAACACATGGAAATCTGATCATATTTGGAGAAGTTGTGTCCATCTGAATGTAGGCATTTAGAAAAGTGTAAACGAGAGAAAACAGCCTCTGAAGTTTTGCAGTTCTCACCTGTTCTCACCTGCTGGGAGTGACAATAGGGCTCATTTGCATCTCATTTAGATAAGCCATACCCCCTATAAAGCTGCATGGTTGCTAGTAACGACAGACGCAACAGGAAAAATCGGACCGCATACTACTAATAATAAAGATGCTAACATTAACATCTAAAAGCCCATTATAGTAATGGGGTTTTGTAGCAAGTGATACGATGCTTACGATTACAATTAAAACGACAGTTAAGAACAATAGGTAGGTATGGAAAGGTCTAAACATGAGATAACGTGTGTTCTTAGAATGAACACAAAACGACAAACTTTGGTGTTTATGGAAACACACTCCATAAGAAACAGAAAAGTATTTAGTAGTCGTTCGGGCACATTTCTGTTTGCCGGGGTCTTCTTAGTGGATGTACTGTGCGTCTGTTTGAAGGGGATAAAGACAGAGAAATGGGTACAGTCCTTAACCGTGGCTGTAGTGTAGGGGTGTCATTAAGTTTTGATGCAAATCGATCAGTGGTTCGATTCCGCCTTTTGCCACACACTATAACCGAGAAACACTTATTAATAAACGTTAGATGCTTTATTTCCACTTTTCTAATATTTTCTCAATTCTTTTTGAAAATAAATGCCTTTCCGATCTGATATGTGATGGGAAAAGGGAGTAGAGAGAGTGTGGCAAAAGGCGGATTCGATCCTCTGATCGAGTTGCGTCAAAACTTGATGACATGCGCCTTACCCCTACACTATAGACACGGTTAAGGACTGTACCCATTTCTCTGATGCACTGCTTTCACTAGTTTGATTATTTACCGTTTCATATCAAGGAAAAATTCCATGTTTACCACAGAAGAGCTCGCGTTCAATATGCTGTAAAACTTAAATTAATATTAATAATATTTGTTTCAATTACTGAATGAAGCCTACTATATTTGGGACAAGAGTCGCGAGTCTCGCGACCTTAAATTGCTTGCACAAAACTCTTGACCAGCACTCAAAGTTTGTTCATTTAAACCATTATCCGCAGAGAGCGAGAGAAAGGTCTGCGCTCTGCGGTCTTGGCCATTAGTTAATTTACTTGTTTTTGTGTAAGTAATACGTTGTCAAATATGTATAAACTTAAATAGACTACGTATACAAGTAGTTATGTCTCTTTGTATTAATTTGTCCTGTTATTGACGAAATGCAGGGCATTGACAAACTGCGCACCCAACCAGATGTTCGAATAGTTTGAATATTCGTGTTTGTTTTAGAGGGAATATTTGAACGTCATTCTTGAGCAATTTTGACAGCCCTACTGCATAAATAATAAATTTAATATATAGATTAATCATATTTTGTCTGTTCCCGTTATCTCTTTGTTCATCAGTGCTGCGGTCCTTTTAAAATCGTCCGCTGCTGAACATGACGCGGATCTGACACGCACGCACATCTCATTTTCTCACACTCATTTAAGACATTATTTATAGTAGTTATTTATTATTCATAACTATTTTAAGACTCCGATTATGAGAATATTTAACAAAACTGACATTTTGGCAGCATTCCCTGTGTTGTTGTTATTGTTAGTTCAAGACAGAAAAAGAACTCTGTGTTTCTGCATGCGACTGGCTCATCTAGGGGTGTGAATCTTATTGAGAAGTAGCCACAAAAGACACGACATCGACATACATAGAAGAAACTAAATGTTCTCTTCTGTCTTGTCGTGTGTGTGTGTGTGTGTGTGCCAGGACATCGACATACAGCGCGTTCTCTTCTGTCTTGTCGTGTGTGGAAATCATGACTGGATTTCGGGATTCAACCAGCAACACGGAAATAAAATGGTCTTAAGTTATAAACAGAACATAGTTTATCTACACGGATGGATGGTGTTCACGAATATGGGAGAACATGTTCGACGTATTTCCTGCTTTTGCAGCCACTCTTCATGCAAACTAGATAACCATATTCAGGAGAATACCCAAAGTATTCTCATACTGCAGATTGTTACTTTTTTTTGGTCAGGGGATAGAGATTTGAATTTGTAGCCTCTGGCTCTGACATTTTCTCAGTTGCACATGTATGAGTGGAATCTAAGCAGTGATGTGTAATGAAGTTGCTTATGCGCAGGTGAGAATTGTATTCATTTTTTCCTCCAAAACCTTGTATAAGCAAATGCTCACGATATGATAATCGTACATGTCAATATTGTGATAAACTGCCATACCGGTATACCATTGCAACCCTAGTCTGATGAGACCAAGAAATTACTTTTTGGCCTTAATTCTAAGATGGCGTGTGTGGAGAAAACCAGGCACTGCTCATCACCTGTCTAATACAGTCCCAACAGTAAAGCATGGTGGTGGCAGCATCATGCTGTGGGGGTGTTTTTCAGCTGCAGAGACAAGACGACTGGTTGCAACCAAGGGAAAGATGAATGCTGCTAAGTACAGGGATATCCTGGATGAAAACCTTCTCCAGTGCTCAAGACCTCAGACTGGGTCGAAGGTTCACCATACAGCAAGTCAATGACCCTAATCACACAGATAAAATAATGAAGGAGTGACTTCACAACAACTCTGTGACTGTGCTTGGATGGCCCTGCCAGAGCCCTGACTTAAACCCAACTGAGCATTCCTTGGAGAGACCTGAAAATGGCTGTCCACCAACATTTACCATCCAACCTGACAGAGCTACAGAGGATCTGCAAGGAGGAATGGCAGAGGATCCCCAAAACCAGGTGTGAAAAACACAAAAATACTGAGCAAAGCGTCTGAATAGTTAGTAGTTCTTTTTTATTTAATCTGCAAAAATGTCAACAATTCTTTGTTTTTCTGTCAATGGGGTGCTGTGTGTACATTATTGAGAAAAAAATTAACTTAAATGATTTTGGCAAATGGCTGCAATTTAACAAAGAGTGAAAAATGTAAGGGGGTTTAAATATTTTCCATACCCACTGTACATTGTATAGACCGATCGTTTCGCTAGATCGTGACCCTATTCCTTGGCTGGGATCATGCAGAGCCTCTAAAGCCCTTCGAAGCTCTTTGAAACTGCATTGATTTGGACCTTCAACCCAGTTGGTTGCCACTGAAGTTCGTTATATGGAGAAAGATCCTGGAATGTTTTCCTCAAAAAGTTACTTCTTTTCAACTGAAGAAAGGAGGACATGAACATCTTGTATGAGATGGGGGTGAGTAAATTATCAGTAAATTTTCATTTTTAAGATAACTAATTCTTTCAGAGATCCTTTACAATTAAATAAAAACATTGGGGGAACCCTCTATTGTTGCATATAGTATTCTTTCCTGTGGCAATCATTTGATGCATTTTTGCATTTGTTAGCATCAATACAAGGTATTATAATCACAAAGTCTCAGAGTTCTCTAGAAAAAAATGTTTAAAAGTTAGAGCATTCTCACAGTTAAAAGTAGCATGGGAGAGTGTGTTCTCTTTGAGTCTCACGTCTCCTCTTGCACCTCCAAGGCAATGTAATTTGAGGTTAAGGAAGGTGGAGCGTAAAACATGGAAGCTGCCCATTTTCCTCAGGATGATGAAAATTGATCCAACATTTCATATCATAACTGTCATATTATTTTCATTATTCCTGCCTGCAAGAATGTGGTATTAACACTAATGCAAACTCAGGTAAGGTAATTGCCACTAATGGATGTGAAGGACTCTAAAATTGGATGTCATTAAAGCCGTCAACACATTCTCTGGATAGTTCAATTGTGTGGCTATGCACTAAGAGAGGGTGGTAGAGAGACAGAGAGAGAAAGAGAGAGAGAGACAGACAGTGTGAGTATTAAACATATGGCAGTATGGAGAAAAGGGGTCAGAAAAAGCAAATTGAGGTTATGCATGTAAGAAACTTTCAGGCACAAATCACATGTAATAAGATTCTTACTCACAGCTCTAATCTATGTGTTTCAAGGCAATTTGATGGGTTTTTCCACTTTCAGGAGAGAAGCAACCACACTGCTATTAGTTTGAAACTATATACTATATAGCGAAAACCAACAAAATGGAGGAAAACAGATGACATGCAAGGTGTTTAGCCTTTTTTTTCTTTAAAAAGAAAGTTTGGAAAGTACAACCAATGGAATACATTTTAAGACTTCAAAAAGGCAACAGTAAAAAGTAAAAGAAAAAAACTATTAATTGGTAAACTGTCATTTACAAAACCATAAAGTATACTGTGAAAAATGTAAATGCATGGTATATCACATTTATGTAATTGTAATGTAAAATAATGTAAAATTATAGTTTGTCCAAGTAAAAACGTAGCATGCTTTTTTTTTTTTTTCGCAAAAAAATAAAAAAATAAAAATAAAAAATACACCTACAAGAACATTTCCAGAATTGCATGGTTGACGTATGGTTTTATCTTGTTTGGTTTCTTATCATTATTAGTAATGTACATTAGGATGCTTTAATGTTGTGTATTACCATGATGTGTGCAAGACCCTGTCCTGTATACAATATTTATTTTACGGACAGGCAGCTATGATTCATAATTTTTTACCACCTGTATTATTAAGGTGGCTATATCACTACATTTTAAGGTACAGAGCAGATTTGGGGTTGGTTGGTATATTCATTTTCATCCACCAATATCACTGAAATATACAGTTCAACTGTATTTCTGGCAACCACAGCTGCCAATTTTTACTTTAGAATGAACAGGTTTTGATTGTTTAAATGCTGTTTGTAGATGCAGTGTACATTCTTTTTTGTGTTACTCTTATTACTTTTATGAGCTCAAAAAAAGATGATTTTTCCTGTTCTGCAACAGAAAGAAAGTCACATTTAAATGTTCAGTTTTGAAATAACTGTCCCTGTTAAAAAAAGACAGCTCCTAAAAATCTATTCAAAGTTTTTTCATGTGTGCATTTGCATTCCAATAATTAAGCATGTCACTCCAACACTGCCAGACATTCAATGGAGGATAACATAAAAACTACAGCTATTAAGTGAAACTGATATCTTATCATGAAACAATGAACAGGAATTATACAACTGGATAAACCATCTCGGTGTAATTAACAATCCAAGCGTTTTGATTAGCGCCACACCAATGTCATATATCTCCCAATTAAACTTCCCACGATCCCGTGGGTCACGCTAGTGTCATTTCTTACATGTATTTTGCTTCAGCACACATAAAAGACAAGACAGTGATCCCAAGTTTTGCTCTGCCTCTTTCAAATCACAGTATGACAGCTATAAATTAAAGCATCATCCTGAAAGAGAGAGAGGACCATAAACAATGATTTTCAGTCGCAATTGCACGTTTTTTTCCCCGTTGCTTAAAAAACAAGGATGAGGTAAATGGCAGAGGAGTGAGAGTTAACCAGAGACCTCTCCGACTGCTCCTCAGAGGCGACTCGTGAAGGGAGATAATTGATGAGAGTGAAAGAATGGATCTCTACTCTTAAATAACAGGATTTGCGGTAGCCTGCACATTAAGGTGTTCGTAGCCAGTTAGCTGCTGATGACAAAAGGGACAGGAGGCGAGTATTCTACCCTGTCAGGAAAAGGCCACTGCAAAGTGTGCTCCGAGATGTCTCCTATTCATCTGCGGTGGGTAATTACTTCAAACCCTATATTACCATGGTAATGAGACGCTACAGCACTGTCAACCCCTGCCAAGCAAAAACAAGGCGATCTAGAAGAACTTCAGACTGATCTTTTGTCTGTAGGCAGAGATGAGCTGTCTATCACAAAAGTGTTTGGGAAGAAATTCGATTTTCTCATGATTTCTTCATTCAATTGTCAAAATACTTTGCGCATGAATAACCCTTTAGACGTGACCACAGTTAAATCAGTTGTGCATTGTTTCAATTGTGACCTCTTTTTCTTGGTCTGTTTATCTTGCACCATGATAGTCTACTCATTGGAACAATTGTATTTGTAATGAAAGGATTCTTGTAGTGTTTTGGAACATGTTATGAATTCATAAATACTAACTCTACCTAATAACGTCTAACACAGAGCACAAAAATTGGGTAAGTTTATCTGGTTAGCCAGGACCAGTTAACCCCTGCTGGTATTGCATACTACACACTAGACTTCCTTCACTGATGATTATTTAAATTTAGTAATATATTCTGACTAAACAAAATGCTTGCAAGCTACATATATGAATATGCAAATGAGCTGCTGTACCCAGCCCCCTTTCTAGAAGAGCCAAGAAAATTGCAATCGGTGCATCTCAAATTTTTAGGGTTTGTGATGTCACCAACCCGGGAAGAATTATTAGTTCCTACAACGTGTTTGTTGTAGTCCTTAAAAAGCGATTGTGTAAAAGAAAATAGCTCCCTTTGCACTAAACTTTGAGCATCGTAACTTTGCAGATGTTATTTCTGCTCAAACTGCAAAATGACACTATATTTTTATAATCAAACACCCCTTTAAGGGCCAACATTTGATAACAATACTGAACCGCTAGCCTAGAAATCTAAACGCACACTAGCGGCAGCAAATCTAATGTGCCGCGAGTATCTAGCAACTCTCAATACACGTCTGAGCTGTAAAAACCAAACTCTGGTCGGGCCAATCACATCGTGTATAGAGTTGGTGGGCGGGGCTTAACATAATGATGGTAGAGTTGCGCTTGAGTGCTACTAGTAAACACAGAAGCTGGCAAACTGTCTTTCGAATCAGCTTTGACCGTGACTCTGGAAGACTTGGAGTTAAGCTTTTCTCTGAGAAAAGAACAAAGAACGGCACTGAAGTCATTCTTAAAAAGGGAAGATGTGTACGGAGTTTTGCCGGCCGGATACGTCGAAAGTTTAATCTATAAACGAGCTCCGCTTCACGTTGCTCTGGTTGGTGTAGCGCTATCCAATTGCGTGCAGAGGGAGTTTGAAAGACAACCGTTTATCCCGCCCCTCAGATTGAGCTGTCAATGGTGAGTTTCCAGACCAAACATCTTGATGTGGGTCTTGCTTGTCAGGCTACTGAACCGTTACTCTAACAAATGATCTGCTTGTTTCAAATTGCTATTTCTGAAGAGCTGTGGTTAACATTACGGTCATTGTCATCCATATACTCCAACAAAAAAAAAGAGAGAGACATGAAAAGCATGTTGGAGGTTATTGGATATCAAATTGTAATGGCTAAATAGCAAGTGAAAGCTGGTCCAATAAACAATTCAAATATCAAATAAAAGCATGAGTTTCTTTAAGTTCTGCTCTGATCCTTTTCTAAGTATTATTCAGTCAGTTATGGATCGGTGTCCATATCACAAGCAGACCGGCATTTGTTGTGTGATGGGTATAACCTGTCCCAGCCCAGACGTACAGTATGTGTCTGACTGCCTCCTTACTTTTAAATAAATAAATCTTTGTGTATGGTGCGTGTACAATTCTGAGGTACAAATCAAAATTAAATTTCCTCAAAATCACGGTAGTTATTCCTGCTACAGAAAACATTGTTTGTCTGTTGTAAATGCAAACAATGTTCTGATATCCATATTTAGAGGAACTACGACAACTGCAATACCTTTTGCATTGAATTAATCCTGAATGAACGGACTGTCAGTCATTTAGTTGAGGTGTAATTTTGTTATTAAAAAACACTTTTGCAACTTTTAATTTGTTCTCAGTGGTGCAGACAGTATTTATTCATTTGAAATCCTGTTTATTATTAGCATGAACAGATCAAGCTTTAGATGTGACATACCCAGAATTGTTTCACACAAGATGGCTTACAATAGCTAAACGTGTATTTTAAAAACCTGTCCTTTGTGTGTCCTTTTCACACACATATAATGACATGAAAAGACGTGTACCAGGTGAAGGTTAAATAAAGAATTAGATGGAAAAAAACACTGTGTATAATTACTGGCCCCAGTTAATTTCTGGAGCACTAATGGAAGCACATGGAGGGGTGAAATGTCTTGGTTGCATCATTTTATCTGCTATATTTTCACTGAATCTCTCCGTCTCTTTGTCAAAAACAACCCACTCTGTCCTGCCGATTGTATCTCGTAATTATCCCTTATTGTTGATGACATTCTACATAGCATAAGTTTAGGTCTAGAACAAGACAAAGCGCAGCCATTGAACCCATCAGGCTCAAAGTGGTTAAAATGTGACCATCCAAGTTGCGCACATTTTAAAAAACAGGAAATCAAATAATATTGAAGAAGCACGTTTTAATTCATATACACATTATTAATTTGGTTACTGTATTTATTTATTGATATATAAAGCCATATCGGGTTATCTGCCCTCTTTTTTGATTGGTTTTATTCAACTGCAATATAAAGAACAACAGGTAGGCTTACAAATTACTGGTTATTTAATGCATTAACTAAGATTGAGCAATAGCATTATACTTTATGTACATTTAGTACATAAAGTATAATGTTTTTGTTAATGTTAGTTAAGAAATACTGATCATTGTTAGCTTTATCTTAGGTCCATTAAAAAAGTTATTTTGATTTTAATGTTATTAAACAGTAACTAAGAAATTAACATAGAATGATTAATTCTTTATAAGTATTTTTCATTGTCAGTTTGGTAATAATGAATTAACATGTTAACTAATGAAGTCGTATGTCTCAAAGTTTTACTACAATAACAAATAACCAGAACAGTTCTAATTATTAGGGCATGTTGTAGTCCAGATTAAAACATAAAAATGTTTAAGTTTGAAAATAAATAGCCTATTAAGTCTTTAAGTATTAAGTATTTGGGGCTGTGATGAACAACACTGAGATTACAAAAACGAATGGCTGTTTTAAAAACTACACGCGTTTTGTTTGTTTGTTTGCTGGTTTCCGGGGTAATCGCTCCATTCTGCAGTTCATCAGCGCCCTCTGCTGTCACTGAGCGGCACTTCAGCAGCGCGTCTCCTTCACCGGTTCAGTCATGTGCAAACGCACGTTGGGCTTGTTTATATCTGAGCGCGTATCCCTTTGACGCAGAATACAGCAGTGTTGAGCATTTATACGGTTGATGGGCAAAGTATTCTTGAGTGCATTATAAAAAAATGATAAATTGTTAATAAATTATTATTTACGATATTTTAAAGTGCCCACGATAACAATATCGTGCATATTCATTATCGTGATAAATCGCATTATCGAAAATCGGCACATGTCTAACCCAGATGTAGTTTTGGTAATGAGGTCCAAGTTAACTTGCATTGCGTTCACTATACATCAGTGGGCGATGGTCACAAAGACGACTCGATAAAGTTCTCTCTTAGGACTTCTAAAAGGACCAAATCTGAGGTGTGGTCATATTTTGGCTTTTCCAGAAGGCTGAAAAATCTGCCGAGCGCGGTCACTGCCTTCTGCCATTTCTTATCATTAAAGGGGTGGTAAAACACAATTTCACTTTTCAAACTTTAGCTAGTGTGTAATGTTTCTGTTTGAGCATAAACAACATCTGCAAAGTTACAATGTTCAAAGTTTAAATCAAAGGGAGACATTTGCTTTTAAAGAAATACATTTATAATGGCTACAGCAAACAGCCAGTAGGGACTACAGACATCCCTCCAGGGTAGCTTGACATCACCAGCCCCAATATTTACATAAACCCCTCCACCAAGACTATTAAATAAGGGGGGCGGGGCCAGTTTTTATTGCTGTGGATTAGTAGGCTGGATTGCCGTCGGTCGTGCAATGGCGACGAAAAGCTGTTATTTTCTACATGCTTGTTTATCTACAGGCATGCTGAACATGGTTCTGTGTTTGAGTTGGCTACTTTATTAAAGCCAATGTTTAGTGTTTGTTCATATTTGGCTATAATCGTTCTAAAAATACAAACGATGCCATTCAGTAGCCATCACTATAGAGCCGCAGTCTTTACAGCTGGTGAAGGTAAGGGGTTTCTGAAACATGTGCACTAGGCGGTTAGCGAATCGCCCATTGCGTATTTTTTTAAAGCCTGGCTTCATAGAACGCGAAAACCATTAGATCCTTTTTACCATTTTTAAGGAGGGACAGAGCAGTGTAGAATAAAGGTAAAATAAATGAAAAATAATGCTATTTTTAAAAACGAAGCATGAACATGTTACAGTGCACCCTACAAACACAATAAAGCCATCGAAATAATGTTTTACCACCCTTTTAAACAACGTTGCACGCTGCGCCTGTGTCAGACTTATGCTGGCTGGACACTAGGATTTACCCTAAGTTTTCAAAATCACAATAATCAAACATGGTTTTAATGATACATTTTAAATGATAATACTAACAGTACATTTTATTGTGCTTTAACATTAAACTGGTAATCGTCCCATTTCTTCTTTATGCACACAGAGACACCATCTTTCACACAGACACACACACACACACACACACAGCTTAGGCTAAAACAGTTTGCCTCTCTGTGTCCACACTGGACCGTCCCTAGACAGGAATCCAATTAAGCAGCTCTGGTTTATCCTCATCCGATCCTTTTTTCTCCAGCACAAGTGAGGGGAGCGAGGGGCCACTGAAGCAGGTTTTCTTACAGCAGGAGTGGGACACAGGCCCATCAGCTCGAGGTCTGTGATCTCAAAGCACAGGGCTGCCATGGGCACATTGAGAGTGGGGGAAATTGATACAGACATCATATTGCAACCCTGCATTAGTAGTGTGCTTGTGCACGAACGCACGCATTTGCAGATATTATTACAAAGGGGTCGCAGTGTTCACTGACCTCAGCATATCGCGTCTCTCAAAACTCACCCCTATGCTGGCATGTATGCCCTATACCAACCCCACAGCCCGCTCTCGGCAGGAGTCCGTCATTCCTGAGCTCAGCAGAACCTACTACAAGACCTTCTCAGTTCAGTGGGCCAAGGGAGACAAGACAACAGGGTGCCAGTTTGCTTCATCTATCTCAGATGAAACAGACAGGGAGTGGAGCTATGTAGGCTATAGATGTTAAATCATCTCACAGTGTACATGTTTGAAAAACTTGTAAAGAAATATTCTGCGTTCAATAAGCTCAGTAGACAGTATGTGTGGCATAATGTTGATTCCCTCCAAAAATGATTTCCTTGTATTTCCTTATCTTTAAAAAACAAACAAAAAAAACAGTATAAATGGATTAAATTGAGGCACACAGTCTGCAATGTTAAAATACTCAACTGCAGCATATAAATAATGTTAACATGATTTTTTCTGGAAAAACATTTCTGTGTCAAGCAGTTATCTGACAACATACTGCCATAAAATAACTGCCTAACCCTAACGGCATTTTTTTTAAAGATTAAAACTGTTAATAATACAAAAGTTGCTAAATTAAATGTATTCTATTTTATTCTATTAAAACCTCCAAAATCAGCCCATTTACTTCTATAAGTGCTTCAACCTTGGTTTTGTTTTGTCTGTTTTTAGTTTTTTTAAGAAGCCAAAATTGCATTCATCAAAATTATGCCACAAATGCTGTTAAAAATCAACGTACAGAAGTTTAAAGATAGTACTACACATGGACAGTTGGCTAGAACCTTCAAGTAAAAAGACTCATAAAATGCGACTGGAAAAACACTTCCACCATTTTGTTCTGTGGTGGAAAAGACATGTTTAAATGCACTCTTAAACAAATGTTCATGAAGACCTTGTTTATCTAATCCTGTCAATCATATCACAAGGGTATATGAGCAGACGCTAGCCTCATCCCCCTAACATCTCTTCCGGATTCCCTCCTCACCGTTATTCTAATATCCATTAAGTACTTATTCATTAATTAAATGGTCCAGGAGAAGCTTAGAGCCTGAATCTTGTGCTCAAGCCTCTACGTTACGGACAGTAAGCCAAATCTGTTTACTCACATCACAAGGATTATATGGACAGGAATGAAACATTTTATGAAATAAAATTCCAGACTCCTTTGTCTTGATTATGCATCCTACAGTAAATACACTCAATGAAATCATATTTTTACACATTTTGCAAAATTACAGCTTGACTAGAAATTACATAATACAAAAATATTCTAATCAATCGGTTATTCTGTATTACAAAACATTTTCATGTTACTTACATTTTTTATATTATTAATATTGTATAGTTATTCATATTTTATGATTGATATTGAAAGAAAGATGACATGGGATGAAATTAAGAAAATGGCCCAAAATTGTTACTAAGTAATGTCACTATATTCCAAAGCCTTTCCCACTTGGTTGGTCGTGTGTGAGGATAAAGGAACAAAAATCTTGAAAGCACGAGTAAATTAGCTCTAATTTACTATAATATGTGGCCCATAAGAGATGCAAAAAATGCAAGGAGTGAGCAAATAAATTATCCTGAAAAAATGAGCACACAACAGCATCCAAGTACAGACTCTATGGAATCTTTATAAATATTTGTAAAGAGTGAGCTGTTGGAAGCAGAATAAATGGTGTGTTTTTGTAGCCTGTGTGGCTTGCAAAGGTTTAAATCCAACCCCTGAATCTTTGTAGGAAGGTTAATATTGTCATGTTTTTCTTTTCTTTATGCTCGGGCCAAGAAAAAAAAAAGTGACTTTGAAAAGGAAAAACAAGCAGCAAGATGCTAAAAACCCACCCCTACCTAACTATTCTCGTCTCACCTTGAGCTGCGTCCACACAGACCATTTCCCCCGTATCTTACCCTGACAAACGAACGCGAGCCTCAGCGGTCCCCCTCTCTGCCACGGCGGCACAAACAAGAGCTGTCCACACATCACTCATTAACGTGCCCCCCACATCAGCCTCCATTAAAAATAACCTGCCCTGACAGCCTCAGAAAGGACGGCGTACCTCCCGAACACCTTTTAGTCTCTCTCTCCGCCTGCACCCCCTGCCCCTCCTTTCATTAGGCCTGTTTTGGAGTGCGCTGTGGTATCTACACCATAACTAAGGCTGTTAGCATCTGTTTTACTCCAAGCAAAGTCAAAAGGTGCAGGGCTTTGAGGAGCAACCCCCTCTCCCGCAAGGATTCCCTCTCTGGCGCCCCCACCTCCCCTCCCTCCTTTCCTATTACTTTGCATACCCAGAAATGTCACCTTACTCCAGCAAGCTGTTACCATGCTGCCTCCATGCCAAAACAGCCAGCCTCAAAGGACACTGATGGATCCTGCATTTTTCAGTGATGGCTCTTAAAAGGCATTAGACGCCCGAGGCACCTCAGGCTTGGGCAACAGAAGAAGATGTGATATAATGGCGCTGGAACGAAGGACTGTGCCTCAAAGTCAAACCCAGCATGTGACACTGAGGGAGGTTTGGAGGGGTTGGAGAAAAAATGATTCCTGACTGCTGATATCTTGGCTGCGTCCGTGAGCCGGTTTGGACAATCGTGGAACAAGCACACGCTTTTATAAGGGAAGCATTTATTGCAGCACATGGGATAAGATAGATCATGCTGCTTTATAACTCACAAGCATTAAGTGCTTAACTTTGATTTTGAAAAAGCATAACATATTTTGATGCTGACTTGGAACACCTTGATGACCACCGTAATTAACTTTCATCAATAACCGTTACTTTCCCAACAGAAAGGTCAAATATCCATGTGAATGATACATTTAGTTATACATGTATATAATATTTGTACATTTATAGAATAATAATAATAATCAGAAACAATAAGCTCAAGGTCACCATTTAATATGGAGACAAAACCAGTAAAAGTTTACAAGCATGTCAATGTTCCAGACTGATCTCATGAAGCGGCGTATGTATGACACGCCAATTCGTATGCCATTTTGGCGTGCTATAAAGACGCATAATCGCTTTTTAGCGTGTTAATCAACGCCGTTACATTCTATCCCCCTATACTGCCCCTACCCCTAAACCTACCCATCACACACACATAGCTCCTAAACCTACCCATCACAAGAAACATTCTGCATTTTTACATTTTCAAAAATCATAATTTAGTATGTTTATAAATCCATTTATCTTGTGGACACACACATATTCAGACACATTTTGAACGCGTAATTCAAACTCTTCCCTCAACTCCAAGTGTTCCGAGGCCAAACGATTGATTTGTGTGAAGAAAATCGCCAAAAGCAACCAGAACACTGAGTCCATCCGCCAAAGATTAATAACACATTTCAAATATTGCCGCCGGAAGAAACGTCACGTCAGCTTTGACATCATTGGATGTCGTGTGTCTCGTGACCAACTGCGTCATTACGTCAGCTTTGATTGTAAAATGGCATTGGCTCTCGTGTGTCTTGTGACCGATCGTGTCATTCTAAACTTGTCTCGTGTATCATTTGAATTAGAAATATTAACGATGTGTGTTCTGTTCACAAAGGGGCATGATCATCAATTCAACGACTAAAATATTAAGATCAACTCTGTTCTTCACATGAAGATATCGTATGACTTCAGAAGACCTGGAATGCAACATGAGTTAATCCGTTTTTGCAATAAATACATGTGACTGTACATTTATTTGCCCGTTACGTGCTTTATATTGTTGAGAGTTGGTAGGTTTAGGGTAGGAGTGGAGTTAGTTGCTCCAAAATGTAAAATTAGGCTATAAATATTAATTCTGTGAGATCAGGTTGGCAGAATCACACGTCATAGACATACACACGGAGATGATGGTTTGTTTAGGCTTAGACATACACGCGGATAGCTCAAAATGCGTACAGATAACACGCCACTTGCCTTTAGAAAGTGGCGTGTATGTTTACGCAAAGTCATGATGTCATGTTGCAATGCTCAACAGATTCTGCTCAAGTGAGAACAAATTAAAATTTCTCATCTAGAATACAAGCATATTTGTTTCAGTTAGAGACCAAAATAGACAAACTATTTGTATAAAAAAGGGTTATATACAATGCTTTTACTCCATGTTTTGGTTTGTAAATTCACAAAAAATTAGTGAACCATAGTAGATCTTTATTTGGAGCAGTTTGTCTTAAACAAGCCCAAACACAACATAAGACAATGCGTAATCACGGAGTGACATGACATGCTGCTTGACTAAAGCTATAGAACTTCCGGGATCCGATTGCATCGCTGTCATGAGGTAATGTTTCCCAACAACATTTGAAAGTTCAACCAATGGAAACTGGTATGCTGGGTGGATATCGTAGACTGTAAAAAAATATGGACGTAATGTCCATGGCATGACCCATAGGACTCTGAAGAGCAGTTTTGAAGTGTAAAGAAGAGACGAGCTGGTCGTTGCCACCTTGGCAGCGAGTCATGCCCAGACAACAGAAAATGGGCAAAGAGGCGAGACGTGAGGGGGTGAGGTGACGCGATGACCTGTCAATCAAAGGGGTCACGCTCTTAATTATGCAGAATTTTAAGGCTTTATATAATGTAAACGAATGAGTTATAAAAAATAAAAAAACAACCCCCTCACAGTCATCATAAAGTGCAAAATTAGCTGTATAGACCGAAACCACAATTTGTACCAGGCTGTAAACATGTTTTTTTCTTCTGTTAAGTTGGGCATTTTAACATGGGGCTCAATGAGATTCTGCTCCCTTCTGGAGCCTGTCCCTACTGGCCAGTCAAGTTACCATGTTCCATAGAGCGCCCACTGAAACAGTGCTGGAATATCATTACTCATCCACCAGGATCTTATTACATGTTTATTCTATGTACTTTTTTGTGGCGTTTACACAAGCAGTTCTTATGTTCAGTAAAATAACTTGTTTGATTTCTTACTAAATGTGAGAGTGTTGGGTGGGCTTATAAGTGCGTGCTTGTCTGTCGCTTTAAATGCTCGAGTTTGTTACAGCAGGATGGATTCTGATTTGCTGCCAATGTTTTTATCATTCATCATCTGGAAAAAATTGTTCTGAAAGTGATGTCGTTTCTATCGTCATAGCTGTGGTGTGAACTCTGCTCACAATCATTTGAACATACTCCAGGGTTTCTACTGATACAAAGCCATATTCTAATCGCTGAAGTAACCCTTTAAAGGGATCCCCTGGTGTTGAGACTTGTATGGCTTAATATAACATAAACAATGTTTCTTACTGAAATATGTAGTAGAAAACCCATGAAAGATCTACCTTATTTTTAAAAAATCGATTTTATATTTGGACCATGGGGTGCGCCATTTTGTTCGCGTTCTAGGTTGATGACGTAGAATGGTTGCACTCCTCAATCAGCTGGCGTTACCCGTAGCTATTTTTACCACAACGCAACTCGAAAATTGTTTCAGAGTTAAACAAAACCAATGAATTGCTTTATAATTGTACTTCAAACACACTCAAACATACATGCGCACACAAACTCACCTACACAAGTCACAAACAGATCAGCGGACGCGCACACACACCTGACAGACTGCGCTGTCTCAATCAAGATGTTGGGCTGCTCAAGTCTCCACGACAGGGGCTGAATCTGAAATCGACCCCCTATACCCTGAAATAGGGCATTATTTGAAGGGACGGCCATTTGTAGTTTTGTCCGACACCATAGTGGACATGTTCGAGTGCAGTCATTCAGTCTCACGTTGCACCGCAATAAAGAGTGTACAGCCGATTTACAAACAGCTGTCCAACTTCACGCACTCGTCTTCATTCACTCCTTCAAGTTGTATTAGTGAACAAAAGTAGGGAATTTTATTTGTGTCTTAAAAATTAAAGTTTAAAGATTGAGGTTAATTCACTGAGCTTGTGCTCAAACTTTAATGCACGAATCAACATCCCCAAGCATCATCACCAAAACATCCTGTCTCTCTTCCTCACATTCCACTATCCCACGGTCCTACCTAGATAGTTCCCTCTGCTGGTTACATTAGGCATTACAGTTAATCTACTGCATATCAACAGTCTATCTATGATATCAACACAGGGAATAGTGATTGAGGGTTATGTATGCGTGCACGCAGTACGTGTGTGTGTTCGCGCCGATCTGCTGGGGTGTGTGTGAGTCTGTGAGAGAGAGAGTTTGTGTGCACATGTATGTTTGAGTGTGTTTTACGTCCAATTACAAAGCAATTCATTGGTATTGTTTAACTCTGAAACAATTTTCGAGTTGCATTGGGCTAAAAATAGCTACGGGTAACGCCAGCTGATTGAGGAGTGCAACCATTCTACGTCATCAACCTAGAACGCAAACAAAATGGCGCCGCCCATGGTCCAAATATTAAATCGATTTTTTTAAATAACGTAAATCTTTCATGGGTTTTCTACTACATAATTCAGTTAGAGACATCATTTATGTTATATTAAGCCATACAAGTCTCAACACCAGGGGATCCCTTTAAGGGACAGGAAGAAATCCAGTAAAGTGCTTGTGCAGCATTTAATACAGCGGTGTCCAATCCGGTTCCTGGAGGGCCCATGTCCTGCATAGTTTAGCTCCAATAAAACACTTCTGAACCAGCTATCATGGTCTTAGGGCTCATTCACACAGACAACATGACATCATGACTTCACGTAAACATAGACGCCACTTTCTGAAGCCAAGTGGCGTGTTATCTGTATGCATTTTGAGCTATCCGCGTGTATGTCTACGCCGTGTGATTCCACGTGTATGTGTACGCCCAAACAAACCATCATCTCCACGTATATGTCTACGCCATGTGATTCCGCCAACCTGATCTCACAGAATTAATATTTATAGCCTAATTTTATATTTTGGAGAAACTAACTCCACTCCTACCCTAAACCTACCAACTCTCAACAATATAAAACACATAACAGGCAAATAAATGTACAGTCACAAATATTTATTGCAAAAACTGACCAAAAAACTGTATTAAAGTATTAACTCATGTTGCATTCCAAGTCTTCTGAAGTCATACGATATCTTCATGTGAAGAACAGAGTTGATCTTAATGTTTTAGTCGTTGAAATGATGATCGCGCTCCTTTGCGAACAGAACACACGCACTCGTTCATTCATATTTCTAATTCAAATGATACACGAGACAACAAGTTTAGAATGACGCGATCGGTCACGAGACACGCGAGAGCCAATGGCATTTTACAATCAAAGCTGACGTAATGACGCAATTGGTCACGAGACACACGACAGCCAATGCTGTAAAAGCTGACGTGACGTTTCTTCCGGCGGCAATATTTGAAATGTGTTATTAATCTTTGGCGGATGGACTCAACGTTCTGGTTGCTTTTGGGGATTACTTGGACTATTTGTACTTTCTGAATAAGTTGTGCCTGCAGTCGTATCTGCCTGTTATTCTGTTTTTTATAATACACAAACGGGTAGGTTTAGGGAAGAGTTTGAATTACGCGTTCAAAATGTGTCTGAATATGTGTGTGTCCACAAGGTAAATGGATTTATAAACATACTAAATTGTTTTTTAAAAATGTAAAAATGCAGAATGTTTCTTGTGATGGTTAGGTTTAGGGGCTGTGTGTGTGTGATGGGTAGGTTTAGGGGTAGGGGCAGTGTAGGGGGATAGAATGTAACGGCGTTGATAAACACGCTAAAAAGCAATTATGCGTCTTTATAGCACGCCAAAATGGCATACGAATTGGCGTGTCATACATACGCCGTTTCATGAGATCAGTCTGACACATTTTTGCTTTGTAAAACACAAGAGGGGGCCAGTGGAGTGGGAGAAAAATGCAAGGTCTTGGGACTTACATTTTAAATTAGTTGAACTTGAACACTGCGTTTTTAGAATACCATGTCATGCATTAGGCGCTGCAATCGCGTCTGTCTATTACATGTTGTTTACATAGAAAACAATGGAAAAGTAGTGCACTGGAATGGAAAAATGTGTTCTGTGTGAACAGACCCTTACTAGGCATACTAGAAACTTCTAACAAGATTTAGGCAATGCAATATAGCGATTAATTTTGACCTCATGTAAACAAAACTTTAATGCGCTTAAACTCATAATCGTAGTAACCATAATCGTCGTAAAATATGTGGTGTATGCTTATTTTAAATCGCAATAAATATGCATGTAAACACTTTAATCTTATCTATTCCACTCTGACCAAAGTCAGCATGTGCTTATGACGTACATCAATGATGTTGTTTTGCACAGATTGTTAAACATAGCTGTAAAGAAGGCATCATATTGATGGGGGCTGAAAATTCTGAGTTCATGTAGACACCGAAATGAAGATCCAATACATCTTGACACAAGTAGATTAAATCAGTAGCCAGTAGCACACATACTGTATGAGTTCATAATGCACTGTTGATTTGCTGAATAATACCCCATTATATAATAAACAGAATTCTTAGTGAATAATTAGAAAAATGAAAATTGCATGTAAACAGGAGTGAAGAGGTATGCTCCTGTCATGTAAACATCTCACTGCAATTAAGAAAATAATCCCATTATTGGTTCACATGTAAACATTCTTATTTTCAGCCTTTTGTAAAGCATTGGGGCTTCAATTCAATCAATGGAGGAGGTCACAAATATATTCTGAAAAGCGTAAACGGTTGTACCATTCTTCTAATGACTTCAAACCCTACTGAGGCCTATTGGAGCAGAAGTCCACTCTGCAGGTCACATCACAGCCATGATCTCAACATAAATGAACCAGTGTGGAATCGCTCGGATGGCAAAAGTTGACGTTCAACAATCGGGAACAAAAGTTCTCATCCTTTTTGGCAAGGAAACTAACAAATAAATCCATCACCTGCCATCTTAAAGCAAGTCTGCTTTCATTTTTTATAAGCTGAAAAGGATTTTGCACAGCATGTATTGTACAGTCATTTTAAGTGTTAAATCTGAGCAGCCATTCACACATTTCAAACAATGAGAAGGAAAATTGAGCTACTTGCTACTTACATGGAACGAGCAGCCCCTTAGAAAACCACAGTGTACATTTAACACATCCCTTAAAACATAAAGAGTACTTTGATAATCCTGCTACAAAAGCTTAACATTTTAAGACAAAGATGAAACTACGCATTTGTTCCATCACTTCATCAATTACAGCTACAGAACAATGGCCGGCAAAATAACGGCATGTTATATTGTTTGGCTAAAGCCTCTTGTCGCTGCATAATGGTGGAGAGTAGCATGTGTGGGAGTTTCCTGAAGGACTGGAGGACTCTCATGCACAAACGGCGCTTCAGGCCGGCTAGAGGACTCTTTCAAAGTGAACAATCTGTCTCCTCACTAAAGGTCTCCCTCGCAGTAAACAGTATGTGATACTGTAGTGAAGGACGGTCACGGAGTGGCTAATCGGATGGACACAGCGAGTCTCCACTGGCGGAGTGAGAACAATGCAGCTGCGGCTGCTTAAGAGCAGCAGGTCCTGAGGCGCGACGCTGAACTGCGACCTTGCTCGTATAGACCGGTCCCTGCCACTACCTCTTTGACAAAACTTATGATTCATATAGCCCTAGTGCACTCTTTCCCTCCATCCATTTCTCTCTTTCTCACTCTCTTTCTCTCATTGCATGACCTTTACATCAGATTGCTGATAGTTATACTTTCCCTCCACCCCTCGGATGTCCTACATATCACAATAGCCTTGCCTTAAGTGAGAGCAAAACTCTTTATGACTCTCTCGCAATCGCATGTGAAAAAAACACGGCTCGCATTGTCTCCAACCTCTGGCAATGCCTTAATTAGAACACACTAAGGCTCCTCTTTGGTGTCTCTCTTTCTTTTTAGCAGTATAATTAGATTAGTGTCGGAGACCTGGTGTAATCGCTCCGAGGGAAGATGAAGGAGTGGGAGCGATGAAGGGAGACAGGTGGCCCCTCTTCGCTCTTTTTTCCCCTCTCGTGCTCCGCCGCAGGACAATACGTGGAGACAAGACGAGGTACGGCCCCGACCCCCCTCTTCCCCTCCCCTTGACAGGTGCTCCTTTAACGCAGGTGTTTTGTGAGAGCCGGTCCGGCTTCAATAAGTGTGCGTGGGTGCGCGGGTGTGACCTCCACCCAACGCGTTCTGCTCGTGTTCAGACGACACACAAGAATGTGCCAAGTTATTAAAACCGCAACCATCTCACCTGTTTTCTGACAGCATATGAAATAAAGTATTGGGTGTGCTACAAAAGATTTTGTGACACAAATGTGTCTAAATATGTTTTTTTTATTTTGTGTATGTTGCCAATACACTTATAATGTGTCGACCCCCAAACCCCTCAAGAGATATATGACCCTTTTCCCGCTCTTTTTACTTTTATGAAGGTATCTTAAAATCTGACATTACTGTCCAAATCTCATTTCGCCTCCAGAACTCAAAGCTATTCAAGAGGCCATTAAGATATCTAAAATAGGATGTGCTGGAGATATGTGACCTCTGGGATAAATCCAGTTTTCTAAAAGAGTGCCTAAAGTGGAATAAGGAATTTCACTTTGGTGGGTGACGTCTTAAATCGTAAGCTGATTTGACCAGTGAAGGTATAAAACCTGATCTATCCAAATGGGCACTGCCTTTTAGGAAGATTGAGATTCAGTGGTATCTGACAAGTGTCTTATTGATTAGCAAAGCTATGAGTTCAGAAACAGTGAAGATTCCATTTAAGCCACAAATGTTGTCAGCTAATAGGTTTCCAATAAGATTAAATGATTTTTCCTCAAGTAGGCCGCTTAACAGCTCAGAGAGCCAAATCAAGCCACATTTCTCAGGAAGTTTTATGTCTTAGAGATAAACGTCTGGAGATATTGTTAATAGAAAATTGTTATAGAAAATAAGAGTTTACATCCACTCAAGTAAATAATTAAATAGAGTTAAAAATTGTTCAACCAACCAATGGCAAACTGGACTGAAAAGCCCCACCATTAAATTATTGTTTTTGCCTTGTATATTTGTTTGAATATTTGTTCTTTGTTTACTGGTTTGCTTTTCTGTTCTATTGGCTATGGCAGTAGCAAATGAGCCAATGCAGAACTCTGTTCTTCAGAGCTTCGCTCAAACTTGCCTCAACACACCTGCCTGGAAGTTTCTAATATGCCTAGTAAAGCCGGGTGCACACTGTGCGATTTTGCCCACGATTTGGCCGTCTGAGACAAATTTTGCAAATCCTAAAAGATTCCTCTGATCCTGGGCTAAAATCTGACATCTTTGATCGTTAGTTTGACATGTTCACCGGCAGCCGATTAATGACCGTTGCGATCAAATTTTACCTCAGATAAAATTCTGTCAGCGTCAGAAGATTTGGCGCACAATATTGCATGTGACTTCTCCTACGACGAACGTCAAATATCTCGGTTTCTCAAGACAAACTATGACTAAAACGAGAGCTAGAGAGTATTTGTAGTAGGGCTGGACGATAAAACGATAATTATCACGATATAATTCTCCTCAATAAAACGATAACAACAGTTCGATAAATTCTCGATACAATGCTTACGCGGTATGCGTAATGCTGCGCATGCGTATTGCAGACCGGGCTTCTGGGTGCTGCACGCGCTGTTATTTACAGTCACAGTGACTGACAGGCTTGGAGGATCAGAGTGAAGTGGAGAGATAAAAATGAGCAATAGTGAAGAAAACTCAGAGCTCACGGCCACAGATATCGTTGACAAGTTAGTTTGCTCAACTTCAGTGGTTTGGAGATATTTTGGCGATCCATCCGACATAAAACAGTGATGTACGTGGACTGCATGCTTATCATAGGTTCACGTTCACCACACGGAATTATTTAATTATTAAATTATCCTGCTTCTTCGAAGTTCTTCCATATAACATTGAGCCCAACACAGAGGTAAATCTACATTAACTACATTCACACACAGGCTTATTACCTTGTTAGTTGCGGTGGGTGACTTACAACAAGCTAACGCTAACTGTACCAAACTATAATCACTAAAACATCGGACTTGTACACGACCGCTATCATAATTGCTTGTCTTTGGTGATGTATTAATGACTCAGCATCGCCTGTATCAAAAGAGAAATAATGTCATCCGACTTTCAAATGAATACAATAGCCCTTACTGGAGATCCACAAATACTGAACTTTGCTCTCTCCCTCCTCTAGCGACCAGCCCACTGTCGGTGAGGTGTGTGTGTAGCGTGCGTGCGTGCGTTCGTGTGTGTGTGTGTGTGTGAGAGAGAGATGCACAGTGGACCATTTTTTTGCCCGTTTGCGTTTTTAGTGTTTTACTACTTACTCAATAAGTAATGAAATTATTGATATACAGTGTAGAGTAAAAAAAATGCTGACCACAATTAAGATTTTAATAAATAAATCTACCTGTTTGGGAAGTGTTGTCATGTTTTGACAATAAAGGATAGTTTAAAACCACAGTTAACTGTCTGTTTTCTACATATTTCACTCAGGAGCAAAAATATGCCTTTAAACTTATAATGCTTAAAAAAAAAAAAAAAGATTTTACATTTATCGTGATATTTATCGATATCGACCGAAATGGAAAATTATATCGTGATAATTTATAATCCTAATTTGTAGCCACCATTTCAGTACCGTGTGTAATGCAGCTCACTGTCACCGAACACGTCATTCATTGATGATATAAAACAACTGATGAGTTTTCTTGCATGCGTCCATTTTTAAGTGTGACATGGCTTACATTGGGGACCATGTTCGTACAGTCTTACAAGAAACATTCGCAAAGGATTTTGAAAAAAAAAAACAATTGCACAGTGTGCAGGACCCATAAGACCTTGATTAGCTGGGTTAGGCGTTTAATTGGGGTTGAAGCTAAACTTTGCAAGACAGTGGCCTTCAGGAGCAGGATTGGACACCCCTGGACTATATTAATGAAAAGCAGCAAACATCTAAAAGTACACAGGGTCACCATGAATGACCGATTACTGACGCTGATGTCACAGGGCTGAAGAAGTCAACTGTTAGAGACAGTAGAGAGAATGTGTGATGAAGATTGGCTTGCTTGTTGCAACAACAACTGCTCTGCTCGACCACAGCGAACCAAGAGGAGATGATGATATTCAAGTGCTCTTGTTGAATGGACGGAGCACCCTAGTGGCCATGTTCCAGGCCAAAAATTTGACTCGCCAAAACCCGGGCCAAAAACAGTGTTAATCGTAATGTGAACTTATCAAAGACAAAATATGTCTGCTAAACTGACCTAATGCACTGATATTGTTTGTCCTAAATGTTTACTCTACAAGTCAGACTTTAAAACTTAAAACTAAATCTTAATGTGCCCTGTAACCTGATTGGTTCACTCAACACATCTGATATGATACCGAGCAGATGTCAACACTACTCATAAAGAACAGGAGAGTTTGTTTTCTCATGTGTTGGGTGACATGACAGTAAGACAGTCATTGGATATTTACTCAAGGCTGTAAGGCCATTGTTATCCCTCAGCCTCTCCCTAAGGTCACAGACATCACTTAATTAAAGCTGACACACTCAAACATCATCCCTACAGCTGGTTCAACAAACCTGTCAAAACACAACAGCACCCATACAGGTTTAAGAAATATAGATCTGATGAGCAATTTCCTTGATCCGAGAGAAGACTGCTTAAACCTAAGAAAAAACGGACTCCTAATCTGCCTCCTTAATCTAAAAAATACATACAAAAACTATGCATGCAAATAAAATGATAGTTTATTGTAAATGCTGATTGTGCATGCACATTTTAAAATGCACATTCTACAATAGTTTTTTGCAAATTGAATGTGTTCTGGTAACAACCATAATAACACTGGTAATAGTGAGAAAACCACATGATGAATCAAACAAAGTTCAACACACGTAGCTTTTCCACAAGGTGAGGTAAATACTAACATATGGATGGTGTGAAGGTGTGTCGTGCACACAACTACAAAACAACATAATGGTAACATACGGCACTAAAATAACATTAAACATTAATTTAATAACGTAAGATGTAACAAACCCTAATGTACATAACTGGTTAAAAAAACCTAATAAGAAACATTCATTATTAAAATGAATACCACAACAGGGAATTCTGGGAATGTCAGACTCAGTTTACGGGATTATTTGTTCAGTTACGAAATGATTTGTTCCTTTTTTACTTAACAAAAGCAATACACTAACAGTATGTTATACCATAAAAATACATTAAATGTAAGGCTAGATCTGTTACAGTATTTCCATAAGAGAACTTACGGTTATCCAATTGACAGTTTTTTGTTTTTTTTTACTGTAGCATTTTTACAGTAGAAATGACAATCTTTTTAATGGTGTAGCCCTCAATCAATTTTCAATCTCGCCTTTACAAGTGAATCAGTGAATCAATCAACTGATTCCTTAAATAATTATGCTTCATTTAGCAATGAAACAAGTGATTGACCCTGTCCCAGGTATGGATGGGAATTCGATAACATTTTCTTAGTTGATCGTCGGGAGAACTAACAATTGACTATCGATTAATCATTAATATTTTAATAATAATATTAAAGGACAACTCCAGTGAGAAATGAACCTAGGTGTAAATTAACAGATGGTTACAGAGTAGATCGTTCTCTGGGATGCGTTTTCATCAAAATCGAATGTAAAGAGTTTTATCGCTAAAAACAGATTAGCTTATAACACTTGTCTATGGGGCACAAGGTAAGTGAAATTAAGGGTGCGTTCACACTTGTAGTTCGGTTCGTTTGGTTCGTTTGGTCCGGACCAAAAAACAAAAACAAACATAATAGTCCTGGTCCGCTTAGCGTTCACACGGGCATTTTTAACAGCGAACCTAAAGTTACCGAACCAAAGGCACAGGGAGACGCTCACAACCTGATTGGTCGGCTTATATGACGTCGAGCTCGCTTACCGAACATTCAGAACAATGCTGTGTGCGGATTACACGCGCGGGCATTTTATGCATGTACATGGTATTATTTTTTACCAGAGAACTCATGAAGAGCTCATGAAATGTTCAAAACATTCAAAACAACGCTGTGTGCTGGATTAAACGCGATCATTTTATGCGTGTAACACATTTGGCATTATTTCTTACCAGAGAACTCATGAAGAGCTCATGAAATGTTCAAAACAAAGCTGTGTGCTGGATTAAACGCGATCATTTTATGCGTGTACATGTGGCATTATTTTTACCCGCTGAGAACTCATGAAGAGCTCATAAAATGTTCAAAACATTCAAAACAGCAGCAGGATTTGCTCCGTTGTGCAGAACAGAGACGGCCGCTGTCGTCTGCACCTGCTAATAATGGGCAACACAGGAACTTTGATGAGAAGAGCCAGGTATGCTTTTTGTGTGTTTTTTTCTAGCATTTTCGAAACATGCTCGTCTGACCAAATATTGATGAGGCTCTTCCTCGTTGCTCCACGTTTGCCCTCTAATGTTAAAGTTACTCATTTTGGATACACCAATCTTTCCGCGTCGTCAAATCAGCTGCATTATGCGTCGCATCTTGTGACATTACGTCCGGTTTTTGGTCCGTTTACATGTCTTTGGTCCGTGTTGCGTTCATATATCAATCGAACCGCACCAGAGTTCGTTTGGAAGCGGACCGAGACCCATCTTTTTAGCGGTCTCGGTCCGCTTGTTTGGTGCGCACCAGGGTTCGGATGGCAGCGTTCACATATGTTCAAATGAACCGCACTAACCGAGCAACCCCACCAGGGTTCGTTTTAATCGAACCAAACATGACAAGTGTGAACGCACCCTAAATCACTAGATACCACTAACAAGGCTAAAAATAGCCTCGCACTAACACAGTAGCATAATGAGGGTCCATACATGCAAACCAAAGCATTGAAAACTTTGTAAATGTACAAACAGTTTAATAAGAAGATACTTAATAAACACAGTGCAATGCACGTTCACTGACGGGCGGCATCTTGGAAAACAGTCTTGACTCGTCAAACTCGTCGAGCGCTCTGCTAAGTGATGAACTTTATGACGTCTGTATCATCCCAGTGAGCTTTTATGTGCAGTAAGTTGAATTTGGCATTTACTTTGTTTCAGTGTGGATGAGAAACTTTTTTTAAATATTGGACGGAGAGCATTTTTAAACGAAAACTGTTTTCAAATCTATCCGGATTAATGTAGCCTCAGTTTTTATCTAAAAACATTTTCCTTAAATGTTTGAGTTAGAATAGTTTATAAGAGCACAATTATTAGCATAGCAAGACTGTAAAAGCGGACTGAGCTTACCTGTTCAGCATGATGACGTGTAATGTCCCCAACAGCCTCTGTAGTTCCATTTAGCCACTTGTGCCTTTTTCTACAAAAAAAAAACAACAACAACAAAAATATCACAAGTGGGTTAATACTGCTGTTTTGTAGAATAACACGTCAAAGTGTCTTTCTTGAGCTTGTGTTCACCACAGACCTTATTTCAGCCATTTAACCAAAATTCCAACAAATGCAACAAGTGTGTCCTTCACATCCTTCAATCACCCACAATCCTTTGCACACATTAAAATTCACGAAAAGGAAATGGCAGAAACCGGCTCGGCACTGAGCTTTTCTAAGTTTATTAATAAATGCAAGACAAAAAGAATGTTTTCAGCAATAAAGGCATACATTTTATATTGGTGTATAACAACTGCTTAACAACTGCTGTTGGCCACTGAGTTGGACTGGACTAGGAAGGCCACCACGTCACTCTGATGCTTGAAAAGCAACCCATGAGTGAGTTATTGAATCATTCATTCCACTTTCAGATTCATTTAGAAAGCCAGTTGTTTTAACGCAGACACAGTTGAGTCCGATTTAACTTCTTTTGGAAGGCTAAGTGAAAGTATAGAAAATTATATAGAAATGATGGCATTATTTTGTCTACAAGGCAAGTCAATTTTAATTTCTAGATGCTGATGTGATACCGTTTCCACTAAGACGCAAAAAATTAATATTCACTATGCTGTCTTCATGTGCTATTGAAAATTTGATAATAATAACTCCGACTTTTGAAGTCGTGATTACGAGTTTATTACATTCAAGTTTTAAAATATGAGGACGTTTCTGTGGAATTTTTATCTAGGAAACTCCGAGAGCACGTGAAGGCAGCAAAGCCACCAACAAAGAGGTATGTCAAAACCTGTTTAAAAGTCTGTAACCACATTTTAAGCAATTGACAGTTGATCAGAAAGTCAAGTTACCAGTGGTTGTTTGAGATCAAATCGAGCCATCGTTCGTGTACCTGTAAATAGGCTACATTCCATAAACAACGCGATCGCGATGTTCACTCTCGGTTGAAGGCCCCAGACTACGCCCACCTGGTACAAATAGAACAATTTCATTGGTGGATGAACCTGACCCTCTAGTTAGATTATAATCATGTGCACTGTATAGGGATTCGACACATTTCTGTTTTGCTTGTAACTGTCAAAAAATTATTTCTGATTGTGATTGGATGAATGTTATTTATTTTGAGGTGGCAGAAGAGAAGGCTTACTGGATATTGACATGTATTACTGCAGCTTAGCCCACAGTAAAACCACAAGAAAGCATTATTAACTTCAAACCAAAAAATTCCCCAAAACAGTCTTAATTATTAGTTACTTGTTAATTATTAGTATATATATATATATATATATATATATATATATATATATATATATGTGTGTGTGTGTGTGTGTGTGTGTGTGTGTGTGTGTGTGTGTGTGTGTGTGTGTGTGTGTGTGTGTGTGTGTGTGTGTGTGTGTGTGTGTGTGTGTGTGTGTGTGTGTGTGTGTAAATTAGTTTGTAGCACTCTCATATGGCTTCAAAAGTCTTTATTTTATTTGTTATACACACACACACACACATATATATATATATATATATATATATATATATATATATATATATATATATATATATATATATATATATATATATATATATATATATATATACCAATCAGGCATATAATTATGACCGGGTGACAGGTTTCCCTTTTGACAACATTCACTCGTATTGTGCGTTTGTCAGACACTAATGGAAAAACTCCTTTTCTCGAAAATATTGAAGCCTTTATTTTAAAACACAGTGCATCTGCACAGCCAGCATATGCACAGTTATAAGCATGCTGATTGGCTGGGCTGCGGGAACTGCACGAACCTATGGCGAGGCGGTGCAACTGCACAAACCAATCGGGGTGCATCCCGCCACCACCGAGCTGAGCCTGCCGACAGGACTACTGGCTATATAAGCGCCCCATTTCGCCATAGAAATCAGAACTTACTTCTCTTGCTTGAAACCCCATCGAAGCAGCAGTTCAGCACAGTGTCTTCCTGTTCAGCACATCTGACTTATTGCCGTCATCTGCTGATTCGCCGTTTCCCTGCGGCCATCCAGTGAATACCCTATAAGAGCGAATTTTGCCTATTCTATTTCTATTTAAGACCGACGCGGCATATTTTCAAATGCCATGCCCTAACTGTGGTACATGCGGAGCCCCTCTGCATCCCACTGACGAGCACAGTGTGTGCGTTTATTTCCTGGGCAAAATCCATGCAGAAACTGCACTCACATAGGGCGGCTAATCTTACTGTGAGAGTATGCCGCTCTCCTCTCTGCGCTTGCGGATAGTTTCCTTTTCAGAGAGCGACCCCACCCCTCACGCCCTCCCATTTCTCGGAGCCTCTGGGGAAGAAACAGAAGGGTCAGAGAACTCAAAACAACATGGAGACAAATAAGTTCACATCGGCTCAGACCTCGGGTAACTCACTTTTTCCAACCAGAGAGGTTTCACCGGTGCTCTTTACCCAAAAAGATCAGCTCGAATGATGCGAGCGGACCTTTTTCGTTTAGTTTGGTTCTGCCTCAGGTGAGCAAAAGTGACACCAGAGCAAGCACAGATGCAGAACTTCTCAGCGTTCTCGCCAGGGCTGTCGAAGAGCTTGGCCTTGACTGATTGTCATCGGAAGAGCCCACTAGAACTCGCCTCAATGAGCGGCCAACTCACAAAGTCATGGCCCCTACTTGGCCCGTCTACCCACTTCTGCCTCTACAGTCTTTAGATGGCACAGACAAAAAGGGATATAAGAAACTGCCCACTCTGACCTCCCTTCCGTGATCTTTGCAGCACCACTGAACTGGCCCTATGTGCCACAAAGACCACCGCTTAGGTCACTGGAAGAAGTATGGCTAGCCTGGTAGTACTTGAGCACCACCTGTGGCTCAATTTAATGGAGATTAAGGACACAGACAAGATTGCCTTCCTTGATTCCCCCATCTCTGACTGGTCTCTTTGGCCCCACGGTGAGCGGCTTCACTGAGCTCTTCATAGAAGCACAGAGGTCTTTGCAGGCAGTGTGACACTTCCTGCCCAAATGCTCCAGCTCTGCTTCAGGTCTTCCAAAGAACGTACCGACCCAGCAGCCAGCCAAATCAGCACCTCCTGCCTCCAGACAATCCGCAAACATTTAAGCGCTTCCCATTCCCTAAATGCCTGGGCCCCGGCCTAGAATTACGCTGGACCCTAACCTTGGAAGCTTTCCTAATTAGGGAGCAGAAAGGAAGAGAAAGGGGTTAAGTGTCGCTGTTGCTGGACCACCCCCCGAAAAAGGCTTGTGTGTTTCTTCCTACCCCCTTTTCAGTTCAGGCTTTTGGAGATGTTCTGTTTGCAACCAAAGGGCCAGTCCCAACTCACGTACCCTTGCAACCAAACGCTTTTTCAACAGCAACCAAAATAAAATTCTCAACAAAAGAGTACTTTTCCTCTTCCAAACACCTTGGTGGCCAGGCCCCTGACTCACGACGGCCCACCTTCAGACTTTATTCAGTCCCTAGCCACTCGGGCAGAGGCCTGGGAAGACATCCTCTATGTGTCAGAATGTGTACTGAATAGAATATATCGAGATCACCCACTCCAATTCACTCACAGACCTCCACACATTCATGCCATGGTCAACACATTGGTAAGGAGCAATGTAGCTCACGTCCTCCATAAGGAAGTGTCAAACCTGCTAGCGAAGGGGTGCTGTCGAGAAAGTTCCCCCCTCACAGAGCGAGGCAGGCTTCTAGAGCCGTTACTTCCTCATACAGAAAAAGGATAGTGCACTCAGGCCTATTCTGGATATTCTGGACCTATTCTGGCCTGTTCTAGACCTGAACAATGTTCTCATGAGACAGCCAAACAAATCCTCTCACAAATCTGCCAGGGGATTGGTTTTATCTGTATTTCTAAAAAAATGCACTTCCAAATAGCCCCCATTACAGACCGTTCTTGAGATTCGCGTTCAAGGGGTGGCTTATCAGTACACAGTCTTGCCATTCGGATGCATGGAAGTGGCACACTCTCCCTTGAGACAGCAGGGAATGTGCATTCTGAACTATCTCGACGACTGGCTCATTTTGACCCAGTCGGAGGCCAAGTTACAAACTCACAAATCCTGGCTCCTCAGTCATCTGGAACGCCTTGGGCTCAGGATCAACTTATCAAAGTGCGTACTGTCCCCCAGCCAGTGAATAACCTTCTTGGGAACAGTTCGGAACTCTGTCCAAATGAGAGCCTGGCTTGCGACAGAACGCGTTCTCACCATTCAACAGCTAGCTGCATCATTCAAACTAGGATCTTACCACCCCCTTAGAACCTTTCAAAGGGCACGGGGCCTTTTGACCACATTAACAGTACTTCAGTCACGCCCCGATTGGTTTGCGCAGCTATCCCTCCTCGCCATAGGTTTGTGAGGTTCCCACAGCCCAGCCAATCAGCATGCTTATATTTTTTTTTTGAAAGCTTCAATATTTTAGAGAAAAGGAGTTTTCCCATAAGCATCTATCAGATGCAGTACTCGTTCCTGTTATTCTCAGGGGACCGAGGTTATGTGAGTACCCGAGAACGTTATCTTTTCATCACAACACTTGTTAGTGGGTAGCTAGTGAACATTTTATCCTCAAAGATAATGCCTTAGAAGCAGGAAAAATTGGCAAGCATAAGGAATTGAGAGTTTGACAAGGGGTAAGTTGTGAATGCCAGACTGGGAAAGAGCATTTCCAAAACTGCAGCTCTTGTGGGGTGTTCCCGGTCTGCAGTGGTCAGTATCTATCAAAAGTGGTCCAAGGAAGGAACAGTGGTGAACCAGCGACAGGGTCATGGGTGGCCAAGGCTCATTGATGCATGTGGGGAGCGAATGCTGGCCTGTGTGGCCTGGTCAAACAGACAAGCTACTGTAGCTCAAATGGATCAATAAGTTAATGCTGGTTGAGACAGAAAGGTGTCAGAATACATATTTAATGTGCTTAATAAAATTACATGTCATTAATTAAAAAATATTAATCTATTAAAATAATATATAATTAATATATAATATAATATATTAATAATATTAATAATATCAGTGTTTTTTCTCACTCCAGGATCAATATGTACACTGTGTACATTGATACACTGTGTATCAAAAGTCTTTAGCTGTGACTATTTGCAATATTCCCTTTTGTACATAATTTGAATTATGAGTGAATCAATTTGCAATATAATTTTAAAATTAAATGCAATTAAATATTACTTAGAATGGATTAATAAGGGTTTTTTAAATGATCTAATAAGCTACAAATTTAAGTAATTGAGAGATTGGAGAGTTTGAATATATCTATGCAATATATTGTAATATAAATAGGATGTAATATGCCATTTCATAAAGAATTGGATGTATGTATATAATGATGACATCAAATACCTTATCTCAAAAAAAGGCTTGTTTTCCTCTCATTCAGAGTGAGAGAGAGAGAGAGAGAGAGAGAGAGAGAGAGAGAGAGAGAGAGAGAGAGAGAGAGAGGAGAAGAGAAGCCTTTTAATTAAGAATTTATGTATTAAGATGACTCCCCCCTCCAAGCAATCATTTTAATTGTATTTTACTGGCCTTGAAACTTGTTTAGGCAAGGATCTTGGCTTTATTACAATATTTTTCCGGAGTCTTTCAAGCAAAGACTGATGACGTGCTTTCACCCTACACACGACTCTTTTGAGAGTATTCTAATGCTTGTTAATGAGAGAGTCCAACTTTCATTTGAACACAGCTTTCATTAGTTAAATGCCTGCTCCTTGGGGGACGCAAGATTTTAATTACCAAGAGGCCGTTCATAATTTTGACTGCTTTGAGAAGCATGCTTGGAATATTCTCTGCCAGGCTTCATTTGTTTTGTCTTCATTCTAGCAGTTTTTTTTAGGAATTCAACTTCTCTCGTTTTAATTTGAACGAGCAGCTTTTCAAGGCTGTGCTTAGTTGTTAAAAATATATGCATGAAGACAGCACATTTAAAATTAGACCATATGTTGTCTTATTCAAACTCATAGTAAAAACTCAAATCATAATGTGCATGCAGGATATCCCATTCTCTTTTGTCTATCTTAATTTAACAAAGAAAATCTTTTGCATGTGGTCAAATGCTGTTGTGTGGTAACAATTACAACTCAACAGACATATCATGCTCAGCCAGGAGTAGCACTAGCTCGTGGTGAGATCCTCTGACAAGTAGTGCAGTGACTCCAGGCACTGGCTGGAAAATTACTCCTAGCCGTTAGCTCCCGATGCTAATTGTTTGTATTAAACAGTGTCTGACAGGAAAGGAAGTGTGCAGAGGCGCTGAGAGCCGCGACAGGTCGTGTTAGTGTAGTGACAGTTGACTGGGCAGCCTGGAGCGGAGCTGGAGAAAGACTCTAATCTGCCCTGCTCGTTACTCTTGTAGCCAGTGGCACCTCTGAGACCTCTTGTTCTGTGTAAGAAACCCACTGCTGATACACCACAGCCACATTCACTAAGAGAACATGTTAAATAACAATATGACTTATGCCCCAGGAAAGGACACTCACATCAAAACATTCATCACCTCCTTTTGTTATTTCTTACTGTAAAACCATAAGAAAATGGAGTCATTATTTACTCCAAACTTGTATGACTCTCCATACTTGCATGAATGTAAAAATACAATATTGCCAAAGCGAATAACATAAATAATAATACACATTGACATAAATAATAATAATTATTCTCTCTCTCTCTCTCTCTCTCTCTCTCTCTCTCTAGAATATATATATATATATATATATATATATATATATATATATATATATATATATATATATATATATATATATATATATACACTCACCTAAAAGATTATTAGGAACACCATACTAATACTGTGTTTGACCCCCTTTCGCCCTCTAAAATTCTACGTGGCATTGATTCAACAAGATGCTGAAAGCATTCTTTAGAAATGTTGGCCCATAGTGATAGGATAGCATCTTGCAGTTGATGGAGATTTGTGGGATGCACATCCAGGGTTGAGTCTGGTGACTGTGGGGGCCATTTTAGTACAGTGAACTCATTGTCATGTTCAAGAAACCAATTTGAAATGATTCGAGCTTTGTGACATGCTGCATTATTCTGCTGAAAGTAGCCATCAGAAGATGGGTGCATGGTGGTCATAAAGGGATGGACATGGTCAGAAACAATGCTCAGGTAGGCCGTGGCATTTAAATGATGCCCAATTGGCACTACTAAGGGGCCCCACTAAGGGGCCTAAAGTGTGCCAGAAAAAACATCCCCCACACCATTTCACCACCACCACCAGTCTGCACAGTGGTAACAAGGCATGATGGATCCATGTTCTCATTCTGTTTATACAAAATTCTGACTCTACCATCTGAATGTCTCAACAGAAATCGAGACTCATTAGACAAAATTTTTCCAGTCTTCAACTGTCCAATTTTGGTGAGCTTGTGCAAATTGTCGCCTCTTTTTCCTATTTGTAGTGGAGATGAGTGGTACCCGGTGTGGTCTTCTGCTGATGTAGCCCATCCGCCTTAAGTTGTGCATGTTGTGGCTTTACAAATGCTTTGCTGCATACCTCAGTTGTAATGAGTGGTTATTTCAGTCAAAGTTGCTCTTCTATCAGCTTGAATCAGTCGGCCCATTGTCCTCTGACCTCTAGCATCAACAAGGCATTTTCACCCACAGGACTGCCGCATACTGGATGTTTTTTTCCTTTTCACACCATTCTTTGTAGACCCTAGAAATGGTTGTGCGTGAAATTCCCAGTAACTGAGCAGATTGTGAAATACTCAGACTGCCCCATCTGGCACCAACAACCATGCCACGCTCAAAATTGCTTAAATCACCTTTCTTTTCCATTGTGACATTCAGTTTGGAGTTCAGGAGATTGTCTGGACCAGGACCACACCCCTAAATGCATTGAAGCAACTGCCATGTGATTGGTTGATTCGATAATTTCATTAATGAGAAATGGAACAGGTGTTCCTATAATCTTTTAGGTGAGTATATATATATATATATATATATATATATATATATATATATATATATATATATATATATATATATATATATATATATATATACTGTATATATATACTGTATATATAGTGTTTATCAGAGAAGTAGTAAGGTAAACAAATTGTAAACAAATAGTTTTTTGAGTTAGATATTTTAAAAGAATCATTGATCTTGTTTCCAAAAACAGTCTGAAGTATTAATTCACAAATAAGACTTTTTAGATTTTCATACATACATATGGTGTTGCGGTAACACATTACAAATAACAAGTTACATAATCAGATTACTTTTTTCAAGTAACTAGCAAAGTAACGCATTACTTTTACATTTACAGCAAAATATCTGTTACTTTTTAGTTTTTTTTCCATGTATTGACTGGCAGCTCTTCTGTCATGTTAAGAGAAATTGTAAGTAAGTGCAGAGGTGTTGCGATGTGTAAATATAATGCATTTTGAAATTCTAGACTAAATGCATTTACTCACCACACTTGATTACCTGAAATTAATAAAAACAGTGAAATGCAATCTCTGAATAGTATGCAAACCTGAATTATTAAAATATATTAAACAACACAAATATACTTTAAGTATTTAATGTTACCTTATTAACCAATGTCTTTTCTGCTACCATCATTGATCCACTTCAACTACACATTAGCAAAACAGACTTTAGATAAACATCACATCTGTGTTTAAAGGTTTTTGTTATTATTTTTTATTGCAAGCATTGAACTTTCTTCCCCTCCATCTTATTCTTATTCAGTCCAGAATGGCAGCAGCTGAAATGTTTGTTTAACTGTTCCCTTCATTGTACAGGTGTGAATTTGCATTTCTTTCAGCCTGAGGCTCCCCATTTCACTTTTGGTGTGAAAGGGCATTTATATTTGCCAAAAATCAAACTTTTTTTGTTGTTATTAAAAAAACAAACAAGCAAGCTTAGCCCAGGTGAGAAAAGTATCACAAAAGGAATGTTATGCATTATTTGTCATAAAAGGCAATGAAGTATTGTTACTTTTTAAAGGGAGTAATGCAGTATTACAATGCATTACTTTAAAAAAGCAATTTCCCCAAAACTGTGTGCATGTGTGCATGTGTGCGCGTGTGTGTGTGTGTGTGTGTGTGCGCGTGTGTGTGTGTGTGTGTGTGTGTGTGTGTGTGTGTGTGTGTGTGTTTGTGTGTGTGTTTGTGTGTGTGTATGTGTATGTGTATGTGTGTGTCCTTGTTATATTACATTACAAATGTTCCCATAAGCATAAGGATAGTAAAACCTGAGATCACCTACATTTTGGGGACCAGCCAGTGGTCCTTACTTTTCAAAAGGCTTATAAAAGCTTATAGATGTTTTAAAAAAATTGTAAAAATGCAGAATGTTTTCTGTGATGGGTAGGTTTCTATGGTATAAAAACCATTACGTCTATGGAGAGTCCCCACAAAGATATGAACCAGACGTGCGTGTGTGTGTGTTTATGTGGTGATTTTGTACTTTTGAACTGAAAAGTACCAGCCCTGATTACAATTTTAATTGCCACCAGTTGTATGGAAATGAGCGACCAGTAGATTATTTAACATTTTTTTCTTTTGTATTCAGCAGAATGTACGGAGTCCCTCACATGACATGCAGAAAAAAACTAGTAGGCTAAATCATGCGCACAATTTACTATTTTTTTCCCTCGATTTATAAATCGTGCGCACATTTGACTATTTTGTTCCCTTGATTTATAAATAGTGCGCACAGTTTACTAATTCATTCCCTCGATTTACTAAATTGTGCACACGTTTCATTAATTAATTCCCTCAATTTACTAAATTGTGCGCACAATGTATAAATCGAGGGAACGAATTAGTATGACGTGCGCACAATTTATAAATCGAAGGAACGAAATAGTAAAATGTGCGCACTATTTACATTTTTTTTCTTGCATGTCATGTAAGCATATGTCAAATGCTCCGTACATATGAGTTTGAAACCGCATGATGATGAGTGAATATTTTTTGGTTGAACTATTCCTTCTCTCCAGTGATTGTAAGAAGCTTTCTGGATTTGACATTTTGTTCCATTTTGAATTGGTCAATCATTTTTTTGTTGGCTATTACCATATACAAGTAGAGTCAAGGACTAGAGCCTAAAACAAAGACCATCACAGCTGAATGAAGTGGGGGAAAAAAAACAAAATCAGTGCTGAGGAGTGGGGAAATCTCCTAAGTGATTTTCTAGGCTGTTACACCCGCTGTGCGGCGGGTATTGAATGAGTCCCAGAGGTAGTTAAGTTTGCTTTAGGCTATATTAGGCTCATCTTAAGGAGATGGAAACATGACTCTGTAAATGTTTGTTCGACTGTCTGTGTCTGGGGGGAGATGGAAGCTCCTTGAAGCGATTACAGCAAATCAAACAGGAACATTTTATTGTTATTAACGCCATTTTACATGTGTAACTACTTGGGGATTGGTTAGGAGATAAATGAAGAACATATGGAACATGAGCGTTAGCCTTTTGCAGTCTGCATTAAGTGTGTCCACAGTAGCTCCAGGCTGAGACAAGTGGAGAACAGAGTAACGGGCACTGACCCTCTCAGGCCTCTTGCCCCAGCAGATGGAAGAGAAGGCAGAGCGGGCACAAAGTGCTGGCACTGCCCATTTTGGCACCACTGGAAAGTGCCAAAGCAAAGCAGAAAGCCAAGATGTGTATCCTTTGTCTGTCTTCATAAACACAGTCTCCCCACACCCAATGGGCAACTGTATTTTCTCTCCCGTTTGTCATTTTTGTTAAAGATAAAAACAACAACAAATTTTGCCAAAAAAAAGCGAAACCAGGATGAATAATTATAGCAGGAAGCTAAAAATGATCAGGTAATAAAACTATAAATATTTGCATAAAGGAATATTATGGGTTCAGTCCAAGCTAAGCACATTTGCTTTTCTATAAAATAGCAAAAATCTTACAATGGAAGTGAATGAGGCGCAATCATAAAAATACTCACTGTATCCAACGTATAGCCACAAGACAATTTTACAACTCCATTGCCGTGACAGGCGTGATGCCTAAAACTATAAAGCAGCTGTTAAAAAAAATACGATTTACAGCTTTACAGCTCAAATATTCGCAAAGGAAGAATTAATGTAATTTCTGCTATTAAATCCTCCAAATATTGGCCTCACTTCCATAAAGTACCTTGCCATAAGCTCCTGCTTCTTTTCTTTTCTTTTTTGAAGAAAATAAAGGACAAGTCTAAATTATTTTAATGTAAAAATCATCATTATTGCATAAATTGTGCTAAACTTGTAGTGAACCCAGCTTATTCCTCTAAAGTAGATGCTTATGAACTATTTCATCACATTTTTACTTTGCGGACGTCAAAAAACCATTAAGACATTTGGTTAAATGTGCTGTATGTCATGTGAAAAGCACTCACAGTGCCCAATTAACTAATTAGCATGTCTCAGTTGACTCATTATTGTTTTTCAATCTTTCCACTATTTTTGAACATATGTAACACATATGCTCACCAAGCACAACTCCCTCTGAAACGCAGCTCCACTTTATAACAAAACTAGCGCCACAAGAAAAAAAGAGAGGGAACGGCAGACAGAAGAGAGGGGTTTTTTTGTGCCGTGCCGGCTTCTTTGGAAGGAGCTTCTTGCCAGGCCACCTGTCTGTGTGCATGCCAGCTGTACGTTTGCGCTGAGGAGTGTCACAAACGCTCCACGCTTCCAGCAGCACATTAGCTGCACTTGGCACTTCTTCCTCATGTGAAGGAAGAAGCGGCGAGAATCAGATGGATACATTTTGCCTGGGGTTGGGGGGTGGTTCTGGAGGAGGGGGTTGTGAAGGTTGAGTGTCTGTCAGGTTTTTCCTTCATTTTTTCTCCCCCCTCTTTTGGTTCGGTTCAAGAGAAGGAGTGCCAGTGGGAAGCAGAGACACCTGGTGCTGCCTTCAAGCAGTAGCTAAGTGGAAAGGAGCAACTTGGAAAGAGGTATTGTTTCACACACCTTACCTCCACTACAGTACGTCCGCCTTCTCTGAGACCCGTTCAGACGGCGAAACGGTGCCCAAACTTCAATCTAAATCTTTAGCTAGCGTCCAAGCGTTAAAAGCAGAAGGCCAAGTAAAGACATCGCCACGGGGGGGCCAGCCGATGGCGAGCTTTCAGTGAAGTTTCTCTGAAGGTTTCTGAAGAAACTCAAGTGTTTTTATTTGTTTATATTCTTTTCAGTTGGACGGAAGTCGATTTTGAAAGCTTTGTTGTGGGGTAAACAAAAGTCTGTAGGGTTTAAATGAAATAATTGTTTCTAAATAAAACAGTGGCATTCTTTTAGAGCTGAGATTAAAAGGATTATTCTTCACTCTTTTCCGTTCCCATCTCCTTCTTAGCGGTGTACGGTAAGGCCTACCGCACTCTCACATGGGCAAATTAGCAGCAATCAGCTCCCCTCCCTAAGGAATCCGAGTAGTCAAGATAATTGCAGCAACATTTGCCAACAACTCTGACACAACCTGACATTTCCAGGAAAGGTAAATGGCTAAGGCACATCGCTGGGAAGGAGAGATGAGCTGATGAAAAGCCATTATGGACACAATAATTGGATAAATGGCCATCAAAGTTAAGAGTAAGATGGATGACGGTGGATATTGAAAAAACAAATATTGGTGAAGCTTTTTAACACGTGCACAAGTGTGTAATGCATAATTGGAATAATGAGCTTGTTAATGTTTGGATGATATTCATGTAATACATCAGTTTGCAATGAGCTATAAGTAATAGTACATCTTGTCAAGGCAGTTCATTAGTTATAATAATAATGTTACTTTTGGGAAGGAAGATGGTTTTCCTTTAGATAAACAAGGATATCTTTAATATCCAATGCATATATAGTGGCAAAATAGGAATTCATAAATATACATATATATAAAAACTATTTGGATGTTTGCATGATTGAATCATATATTGTCATATAGACCGTTTTATATATTTTTTTCCTGTTCAAATTCTCAGATGTAAAACAGCATAACAAATATTTAAAATAATAATAATAATGAAAACATGGAAAAGAAAAGCAGAAAAAACTGTTATAATAATATTGACTGGAACTATACTATGGGAAACCAATACAACTGAAATAAACTGCCCTCAGATACACTGAAGACCAATATGAACAGTATTACAACTGCCTGTCATGATATACAGTTTTCCCACCCTCCAATGTTCTTCCAGCACCTGAAAACAAGATCTGTAGTGCTGTTATCTGCTCAGTGAGAGAACAGATGTGTTTGCTAGAGCGCTTCATATCGTTCCATGAGGCAAGAGGAAACACTGTAATGACACAGTGTGTTGTTGTAGCCTGTTTTTTTCCTTTCAAATAAACACAGACAAAGCAGATTGATGGGAATTCAGCTCACACATTCTCTTTATCTCTTTATCTCTTTATCTTTCTCTGCCTCTATACCTGGGCTCATTATGTTGCGGCAAGACATTTTTACTGGACTTTCAGAGTTCAGAAGGATGAGCAAAAAAAAGTGTTTCGTTTGGTTTCATTTGGTTTGGTTTGATTTTTTGTTTTGTAAAGCTTTGTGGTTTATCTTTTGATTTGTTTGTTTGTTTTAGTTTGGTTTGCTTTTTATTTTGTATAGCTTTGTGAGTTTTTCTTTTGAGTTGTTTGTTGTTTTGTTTTAGTTGAATTTTTGTTTTGTTTTGTATGGCCTTGTGTGTGTTTCTTTTGATTTGGTTTGTTTGTTTTTTGTTTTGTATAGCCTTGCATGTTTTTCTTTTTTGTTGTTTGTTGTTTTGTTTTGTTTTAATTTGGTTTACTTTTAGTTTTGTATAGCTTTGCATGTTTTTTGATATGTTTGTTGTTTTGCTTTATTTTTGTTTATTTTTGTTTTTGTTTTGTATAGCTTTGTGTGTTTTTCTTTCTATTTGTTTTAGTTTGGATTGATTTTTGTTTTGTATAGTTTTGGCTTTTGTGAAAGCCCTTGAAGTAGCTCTTAAATCACTTATATTTACACAGGTATAAAACTATGTATTATTATTGTATTAACTTTGAATTAAGAGAAGCATATTCAAATATATATATTTTATACATGCAGCATAAATAACATTCAGCAGAACATTAGGGTTAATTATAGTATATTCAAAATAGAGCATTTTCTTTAAGTGTCAATCATAATGGTGATAGATTTGTTGCCACCATCTGCGTGACCTATTGTACTCCAAATTAATTCCCACACAACTGACTGGTGAAAAGAAAAGAAACGGTGCCTCTAAAGAATTCTTAATAAGTTCCTCTTTCTTCTTTGTTATAAAATAACTGCTCTAATGTGGCAAAACAGAAGTAGCCTTCCTATTACAAAGCAAAACAACACAAGGCTTTTTACCCACTACCCTGCCCCCTCACTCCATCCTCCGCACTGCCACCCTCTTTTGTGTCTATCTCTGTTTTTCTCAGTCTCTCTTTTCCTCACCTTTTCTCCCTGCATTTTATTTTGCAGAGGTGAAATTGAGTCCTGGAGTCTGTCAGGTCTCGTCCGACTCTCTCAAGGTGAGAGGACATGCCTCCCCTGGCCCGGTGCCGGTGGGTTCTCCCATCTCGCAGAACCGTTTAGGGAGATGGGACGGACAGTGAGAGTGACAAGGAGGTCAGCTTCACGGCTTCCGGGGAGAGCAGATGGCCCTCGGTGTGGGCTTTTTTGTCCATCATTGTTTTTCCTTTTTTCCAGGGGAATGTGCTGAGAACACAATGGCCTGGAGAGAGAGAGTTAGAGCTCCTGGCAGGGAGAAGGCCAGCGCAGAGCTCTGGATGTTGGGTCTAAATCCCCTTTACCTCAGGGAGGGACTAACAGCTCTCTTCCAGCCAAGGTTACTAAAGACCCATCCAGCCATTGCACTGTTTAACCCAAAGAGAAAGTAACAACCTGGCGTACCATGCAACATTCAAGGGTATCTTGTCCTTAACTTGCTATTTTAATTATATATTTAAGGGAATAGTTTATCCAATGATATGCTAATCCAGTCATCATTTATTCACCCTCATGTCGTTCCAAACCTGTATGACTTTTTATTTTTATGGAACACGGAAGAAGATATTTTGAAGAATGTACTGTTCACTTTTGTCGATACAGTGAAAGTAAATAGGGTCCAAAACATTGGACATTGGACCCCATTGACTTACAGAAGTGAATGATGATATATGATGATGATAAATAAAAAATCTGTAAACTATTCCTTAAATATCTGCTTTTCGAGTGTTACAATCCCTCATTGTCGAGTGAAAAGTGCTTTTAGGATTTTTCTTTCATTCTAGAGTTCAATAGAGTGCATGTGATTTGATTTGATTTACTTTTTTATATATGCATTGTACATAATACTTATTTATAATCGTTGTGAGTAGTTTTTACACTGTCTGATAGCAGAAGACAGGTGCAGTCACTTCCCAGGAAACTGCTGGGTGTGTCTTTCTCCCAAAGTGACATCTGCTGATGCTGTTAAACCATAAAATAACAAACATCGAATATAACAGCGTCTACAAATAATACAGCCTGGGGCACGTTTAAACCTGTTGTTTATGCTGACACAAAAGTGTTTCTGTCAGGTTTAAAGTGTGTGTGTGTGTGTGTGTGTTTATTTTGAGGATGATAAGAGGCCATTAAACTGAAGTAAGACATCACTGGAACTTTGAACATGCCTCAGACCCCCAGGCAATTACGCTCAGGACATGGAGAAAGTCGTTTCCCTTTGTCAGGAACAACACGCCGTGGCGTTGCATTTTAAAGGAAGTTCTAGGTAATTGAAAGAAAGAAATTCGAGAAGTGTCTGTGAAGTGCTTTTGTGATGATTGTTCAGCTCTTCTTCTTTCATGCATGAAAGAGTTCCCCTTTGCTCTTTTAAGACTGTGCAGAGGAATAAGAACAGGCAAACTTCTCTGAGAAGTATTATCGGTTGGATATACGCTTCTCCAAAAAAATGACCCTTAAGCTATTGCTTAACATAACCTCAAAATGCTTGCATTAGCAAGGCAGGTAGAAAGTATATTTTCTGATGAGAACAAAGAATGCAGAGAAAGAAAATTCTCATTTATCATTTTTTATATATCATATCCTTTATATATATATATATATATATATATATATATATATATATATATATATATATATATATATACACTCACCTAAAGGATTATTGGGAATTTAAAGGATTATTGGGATTTTACTTTTCATTCCAAACAACCTCAGTGTGCAACAATGGAAAGGGGGAAAAAAAATATTACCAAGTAAAAATATAGAATAATACAAACAATCAACCAACACATAACAGTTAAAAGCTTTTCTGAACAGAAACTGTAAGCTCCACAGTACACTGATCTACTCCGTGTTTTACATTTCTCCCAGTGCTAGAGGCTCTGTAGCTACATATTCCCAATTTGGCAGTGTCCTGATGATGTCGTCGAGGCATCACAGCTGAAGACCAGATGATGGGGATCACCGCAGCACAACGCAGGAGGCAAACATGTGGACACACCGTGGTTGGCGCAGAAGTCCAAGCCGTTTCACAGCCGCAACGCAAAACGGAAACAATTAATGCAATTATCGAATCAACCAATCACATGGCAGTTGCTTCAATGCATTTAGGGGTGAGGTCCTGGTCAAGACAATCTCCTGAACTCCAAACTGAATGTCAGAATGGGAAAGGAAGGTGATTTAAGCAATTTTGAGCGTGCCATGGTTGTTGGTGCCAGACGGGGCGGTCTGAGTATTTCGTATCTGCTCAGTTACTGGGATTTTCATGCACAACCATTTCTAGGGTTTACAAAGAACGGTGTGAAAAGGGAAAAACATCCAGTATGCGGCAGTCCTGTGGGCGAAAATGCCTTGTTGATGCTAGAGGTCAGAGGAGAATGGGCCGACTGATTCAAGATAGAAGAGCAACTTTGACTGAAATAACCACTCGTCACAACTGAGCTATGCAGCAAAGCATTTGTGAAGCCACAAGACGCACAACCTTGAGGCGGATGGGCTACAACAGCAGAAGACCCCACTGGCTCCCACTCATCTCAACTAAAAGAGTCTCGATTTCTGTTGAGACATTCAGATGGTAGAGTCAGAATTAGGCATAAACAGAATGAGAACATAGATCCATCATGCCTTGTTACCACTGTGCAGGCTGGGGGTGGTGGTGTAATGGTGTGGGGGATGTTTTCTTGGCACACTTTAGGCCCCTTAGTGCAAAATGGGCATTGTTTAAATGCCACGGCCTACCTGAGCATTGTTTTTGACCATGTCCATCCCTTTATGACCACCATGTACCCATCCTCTGAAGGCTACTTCCAGCAGGATAATGCACCATGTCACAAAGCTCAAATCATTTCAAATTGGTTTCTTGAACATGAAAATAAGTTCACTGTACTAAAATGGCCCCCACAGTCACCAGATCTCAACCCAATTGAGCATTTTTGGGATGTGGTGGAACGGGAGCTTCGTGCGCTGGATGTGCATCCCACAAATCTCCATCAACTGCAAGATGCTATCCTATCACTCTGGGCCAACATTTCTAAAGAATGCTTTCAGCACCTTGTTGAATCAATGCCACTAGAATTAAGGCAGTTCTGAAGGCGAAAGGGGTCAAACACAGTATTAGTATGGTGTTCCTAATAATCCTTTAGGTGAGTATATATATATATATATATATATATATATATATATATATATATATATATATATATATATATATATATATATATATATATATATATATATATATATATATATACATTTTTGTGTGTGTGTGTGTGTGTGTGTGTGTGTGTGTGTGTGTGTGTGTGTGTGTGTGTGTGTGTGTGTGTGTGTGTGTGTGTATGTGTGTGTGTGTGTGTGTCACAGGTTTATATAATGACGTGATGGTAAGAAAATAATGACAATTTTCATTTTCGGGTGAAGTATCCCTTTAAATGTGATAAGGAAAATGCTGCAAAAATACATATCTTGTCACAGGTCATAAACTAATGAAATATGAAGCTGGTGTTGCTATTGAACATATTAATGTTAATGAAGCAAATGATACTGTAATTTTTCCATTGATAGCATTGTGAAGGTTTCTCTGGGGATTAACGTCACTCAACAATTATACACACAGCAGTGCATGACAATCACAAGGGATGGTCATTTTACACTCAAAGAGACAGCCCATGTCTCTCATGAGATGGATCACATATGTACACTCTTATACAAATTCTCATCTGCCCTAGTGCCACATCTGGAACTGCACAATTGCATTGTAAAAAGGTACAATATGTTGCCCCCAATCTTAAACACATGGATTCGATGCAGACAATGCAGACCAAAGACGAAAAAAACAAAACAAAACACTTTGCACTTTAAACTTGAACCTGAGGTTTCATGAGCCTTTTTTATTCATTTTTAGGGTTTCACATTGCTCAGTATTTTCCCTGGATGTATTTCTGCCCAATTCTCAAAATTGCAACTTTATATCTTTAAGTTATGACTTTATATCTTGTGTGCCCCATATGGCACAATACACACTATGCACTTAAGCACTATGTACTCAACCATGTAGTATATAACCTTTATAAGGTTATTTTGTCATCCAGCATTGGAGTCTGATGGCCCCTCCTCCTCCGCTATGTAATTAAAGCTGCGACAGTCAAGTACATAAAGTGTCCAACAGTCCACACATTGTTTTATCGGTTAAATAAGTGCATCATCCTATTTATGGTGCACTTTTTCCTTTTGGAGTTTTCAGTCTGAAAATGTGCACTATTTAAACTACAAAACGTATTAGAATAGTGCATAAGTATGCAAAATGGGAAACGTCCATTTTCACATCCAGCCCCACATTTAAATAGCAAATGCACTCACACACATCTGTTTGCCCATGGGTGTGTTTGTCTGAAAACGAGGTGTGTTCAGGCGCATTGTTGGCGCGTTGCTATTTTGTGGCAACCCAAAACGACTGCACCATTGACCTGGTCTACCTGGTCTAAAGTTGCAGTATATTTTGTGGCCGCTATGTAATATGTGTCTATATACAATAAGCGTACACTCTGCTTATTAAACACACAGGGATACACAGCAGTACTCAAACATTTGTAAATATTAAAAATAAAAGGATAAAAGTCTTTCCACTCGCAAATTCCGCCATGTAGGCAGGGCCGGCGCTCCGCACACGCACATCACGCACTGCACGTAGGGCACCAAGTGCTTGGGGGGGCACCAAAAAATCTGGGTCGTGAAAAAATCATCACAATAGGCTAGCCTACTAGTATAAATAACACATAAAATATTTCTAAAAGCATGTTAATATACAAATGCAATACAAAAGTAATATAGGCTGTTATGAAGGACTGTCATGTGTACATAATAATGTACTATGATTGTTTAAAATCATAGTTTACCGCGAACTGAAAGTATTAGTAGCAGGGCCGGCTCTAGCTCTTTGGTTGCCCTAGGCGAGATGTAGTTTTGCGCCCCCCACCCCACCCCACCCCACTCACTTTTATCGTCTCTATTCTAATTCAGCACATGTCTGTTTCCCTAGGCCTACCCCTAACCGAGAAGCACTTATTATTAAACACGTTCGACGCTTTATTTCCACTTTTCAAACATTTTCTCACTTTTTATTGAAAATAAATGCCTTTCCGATCTGATATGTGATGGGAAAAGGGAATAGAGCGAATGTGGTAAAAGGCAGGATCGAACCACTGATCGATCTGCATCAAATCTTGATACCATGCGTCTTACCACTACACTACAGCCACTGTGAAGAATTTAGTGAACACAGCATATTTCTTTTTAATGTCAATAATATAGTATCTATCGTTAGGCTGCTCCAATAAAAAAAAAAAAAAAAAAAACGAGAGGCCGTATTTATTTCCTTCCGACGCCCACATAGAGAGCGTTATTCATATTCATAACGAACTGGACTTTTGATATTTAAATGACATCCATTTAGGTTATTGTAGATTATTGTCAGTGAAGTTATGTTTGCAATACGTATAGTAATTATGTAGAAAACTAGCAAGTGATAGCTTGGTGACAATATTAATAATATTTATAAAATAAATATTAGTTGATAAGATTGATACTAAGTAATTTTATTTTGTTTGACAACTTATTGGCTGAGATAAGAAGACTAACCTCTATACTGGGCTTTCTTTCGATTTTCTTCCTTTCTCTTTTTCCGTCCCTGTGCACCCGCGGGTTTAGGCGCCTCATTTTTGATGAACGCGCAAGATGAGCACTTGCCTGACCTAACGCCTGAACTAATAATCAATAATCACCATCAATTCAATCCAATAATCAGGTTGATAAGTAATTAAACGTGTGGCTGAGGGGGCGCCCTATGATGATCATGTTTCATGAACATTATGTTGTATTTCGCTTGTTCCGATTATATGCTTAATGGGAAGTAATGGGCGGCACTAGAGCGCGATCGCGCCCCTAACACAATTGTCGCCCTAGGCGACCGCCTAGCTCGCCTATAGCAAACGCCGGCCCTGCTTAGTAGCATAGATCCTTATCTATCGCAATCGTGCATAGACAATTCTAATGGAGAACGAGTATTCCTCTGTACTATAATTATTATAAGACATGTTTACATATATTTACCATGAGTGCTATATTCTTTGTTGTACATTCGCGAGCTAAATGTGTATGCCGTAAATGCACCGTTGTGTTGTTTACATAAAGGCAGCCGGAATGGCGCTAATGACGTTACGGCCGGGAGTTCGAGCCCCGCTCAGAACAGGATTCTTACATGAGGATAAAATAAGCCTGCATGACAATTTATAGGCTAGTAAGTGCGGATTTCATTTCTTGTGTAACAGTTTAGTACTTTGTACTGTTATTTGTCCATTGTTATCATAATTACACATCATTTATGTGTACTGCTATTGGCATCCTTTTGTATATTGTTATTTACCAATTTGTATGTATATTTTCAGAACCACAAACTTGCCCCGACTTATGGTGGAGAATAAATGTTACAGAAGAAACATCAGAGTCCTTATTGCATTCTAACTGGATGTGCCATAGTGATTGCAACCAATTACAACCAGACAATTTAAGTACTTCAAAACATAGGCCTAGACCAAATTAGTCGAGAAAAAGGTGAATCTCTGTGCCAGACTCCCTCTGGTTTTCAGTAGAATCCCTGAATATTTTGTCTTGTGGTTATCAATGGGGACGTGGCTCAGAAACTGTCATATGATGACCTGATAGCTGATTTTGCAGCTAGGAAATGTAGACGTGTGCCTCTGTAGGGCCTCTGACAACTGATGGTAGTGAAAATGTTTAATATAGTTCTATAGAATAGCAGAATGGACTCTTTATAGAGATGTAGTCCCTCTGTTGAGTAATTTGTACTGTGCAGTTATGCATGGTTATTAGCAGTTTAAAACGTGCACTTTAAAATTCATGCTTTATAAAATTCATAGACTTATTCTATTTACACAAAACTTTTTTTTTGCACTTTTAACTTTCTGTGTTTACATTGTTCAGTTTCAATTATTCATTTGCAGCAGTTATTTTGGAAGTAAAGAGAACCTAAATAAGAAATTCTGAATGGTAGTTATTTCTTTGGTGGGTGGGTGTTTGTTTGGGGATGGGAGGATAGGGTAGGGTGGGTTGGGTGGTGGGGTGTTGGTGAAGGTTGGTGAAGGGGCTGTATTCCCCTCGCTCTGGACGGGCCAATCACATCGTGTATAGAGTCGGCGGGCGGGGCCATAATGACGATGGCCGAGTTGCGTTTGCGTGAGGGGCACCGCCAAGCATTTGTGCTTAGGGCACCCAAATGGCTAGCACCGGCCCTGCATGTAGGCCTACAAAGCGAATGGTCCAAGCACAATTGGCTTTTAAAGGGAATGGGAGATCAGACTCTTACTGGTTTATTACACGTTATGCGCCAGAACACACCCATGACTCATTAAGAGACTAGGTACAACCCATTTTGACCACGCGCCTGTCGGACAGACCATTCGTCAAAATAGCAAACGTGGATACGTGCACCTGCGCCATGCGCTCAGATAGTTAATATAGGGCCCTATATTATTAATTATAACGTAAATATGACTTTATTTCTCATAATTGTGTCTTTTTTTTCCTTAATTGTGATTTTATTTATTTTTCTGTATGCTGACCAAAAACAAAATGCATGTTTTTTTTTTCTTTTGCTAAACACAAAAGAAAATATTTTGAAGTTTCGGTTTCCATTGACTGTCATTGTTTTGTCCAGCATAGTTGCTGGGAACCGAAACTGTTTAGTTGCCGACATTCTTCAAAATATAAAATTTTGTTTTTAGTGGAAAAACAAAACAAAACACTGGTTTGGAACGACATGAGGAGGAGTAAATGATGACAGAATGTTTCATTAGCGTAAAAAGGCGGACGACTTAAAATAGTTTTTAAAATGCAAGTTTTATATTTTAGGAAGCTTAAAGGGTTAGCTCACCCAAAAATTTAAATTCTGTCATTAATTACTCACCCTCATGTCGTTCGACACCCGTAAGACCTCCGTTCATCTTCGGAACACAAATGAAGATATTTTTGTTGAAATCCGATGGCTCAGACAGACCTTCATTGACACCAATGTCATTTCCTCTCTCAAGACCCATAAAAGGCACTAAAGATGTCGTTACAAAGCTCATCTCACTACAGTGGCTCTACAATCATTTTATGAAACTACGAGAATAGTTTTTGTACTCAAAAAACTAAATAATGACATATATAGTGATGGGCCGATTTCAAAACAAAGTTTCGAACTGTTACGAATCTAGCCTAGAAATCTAGACGCACCCTAGCGGCAGCAAATTTAATCTGCCCGCAAGTGTCGTCTAGGAACTCTCAATACCCTTCTGAGCTGTATTCCCCTCACTCTGGACGGGCCAATCACATCGTGTATAGAGTCGGCGGGTGGGGCCATAATGACGACGGCCGAGTTGCGTTTGCGTGCTTCTAGTAAACACAGAAACTGGCGAACGGCGGCGGTCTTTCGAATCAGCTTTGACCGTGACTCTGGAAGACTTGGAGTTAAGCTTTTCTCTAAGAAAAGAACAAAGAACGGCACTGAAGTCATTCTTAAAAAGGGAAGATGTGTTCAGAGTTTTGCTGACCGGATACAGTAAATGTTTAATCTATCAACAAGCTCTGTTTCACCTTCGTTGCTCTGGTTGATGTAGCGCTATCCTATCGCGTGCCGAGGGAGTTTGAAAGACAACCGTTTATCCCGCCCCTCAGATTGAGCTGTCAATGGTGAGTTTCCAGACCAAACATCTTGATGTGGGTCTGGCTTGTCAGGCTATTACGAATCAGCTTATTGATATAAGAAGTTATTTCTTTTTTTTTGGTGCACAAAAATTATTCTCGTCACTTCATAAAATGATTGTAGAGCCACTGTAGTGAGAAGAGCTTTGTAATGACATCTTTAGTGCCTTTTATGGGTCTTGAGAGAGGAAATGACATTGGTGTCAATGAAGGCCTTTCTGAGCCATCGGATTTCAACCAAAATATCTTCATTTGTGTTCCGAAGATGAACGAAGGTCTTACGGACATGTCGAACAGAATGACAGAATATTCGTTTTTGGGTGAACTAACCCTTTAATTCAAAATGAACAGACTCAAAAGTCTGCAGGGGTATGTTTGAACTGGCATGACACTTCTGATGTAAAGGATCAGGGAGTGGACATGAGAAACCTCTGTCTTGTTAGAGAGAGAGCGATTGGGGGATGTCACTGCATCCTTCAACAGGGGCTCAGGTGTGGCCAAATATGCCCAGCGCTGCTGCTTCCTCATGCACGCAGCCTTCATTACACACTCTCTTTGAAACTTGAGGCCAATTCATCTCTGCTCGTTTTCCGGAATTATACTCGGATGTGAAAGCGCATCTATGTCATGTGAGCATCACATACACACACACACACACTTGTTTAAAGCATAAACCAGCATAAATAAAGTCCCCATGTTGCATTCGCTCACAATAGCACCTTTTTCATGATTGCTCTGGTTTGCAACCCCTCTCCCAGGTCGCCACATGCAGATAAGTGGACAGTCAGTCAAACAAAACGCGACATGCATTTTGAATACATATTCACACAAAAGACAAGTCAGGGATGTGAGACACACTTGTCACACGGTCGTCCCTCGTGGAAACACAAAAGAGCACACCAGAGCAAGAGAAAGACAGCAGCCCGGCGGTCCTGGGGTCTCTCGTGTCGCTCAAAAGTTGTTGTTTTTTTTTTTAGATTGAAACATGTTGTTGTCACTGGTTGTTATTTAAGGACTCAAGATAAAAAGGGGGGCTTGTTTTGGCATGAACCCGCAAAGCTGTCAGCACAAATGAAGGTGGAACCTTTTTTCTTTCTCGTGCTCAGAAAAACACCAGAGAATGTCCAAAATGAGGAATAGTTGATGAGGTGATAAGAGCCCAGTTGGGGGGCAGGCAGGTGGGGGTAAATATGCTAACTGCACCCCTGAGGGTTGGGCTGGGCCGGGGAGAGGTCAGGCTGATGAAATAGAGGCTGATGACCCCATAACCCCTGAGTAAAGGCCAGGAGATCCGAATAGAGACCTTAGCCTATAATGGAAATTTAAAAAAAAAACCTGGAAATTAAATGGAGATTTAATTAATGCAAAATCTGCTTCTTAATGAGACACTGAATGCCGTTTCCTTTTATAAGCGCTTGCGTCCTCTAGGGAGTGATACACATATATTGTATTTACATTATCCATCTCCAACACACACACATATACAGTTGTGCGTACCCACACATATTTATTTTCATGTGTTTAGTATGTCACTTTGGTTAACAAAAAGAAAATAAATAGACTGGTTTATATATGATATAATGTAATATACATTCACAGTTCAAAATTCAGCAAGAGTCAGCAAGATTTTTATTTTTTATTTATTGAATACAAAATTTAGCACGGATGGATTAAATTGATCAAAAGGGATCAGTAAATATATTTATAACTGTACAAAAGATTACATAAATCAAATAAATGCTATTCTTTTGGACTTTCTATTCATCAAAGAATTCAGACTTTTTCAACTTTAAAATGTTGATCATAATAAGAAATGTATTTTGAGCAGCAAATCAGCATAGCATAATTTCTGAAGGATCATGTGACACTGAAGACTGGAGTAATGTTGCTGAAAATTCAGCTTTGCAAATCACATGAGTAAATTACATTTATGTAGAAAACAATTATATTAACATTTCACAATGTTATAATTTGTTTCTGTATTTTTTTTTTTTATCAAATAAATGCAGTAACGGTGCAAAGAGACTTAAAAAAAAAAACTTGCTGACCCCAAACATTTTTTAATTTAATGTCCGAAATGTTATCGGTGATATACTAGAAGAGTTTTAAAAAGCATAAAAACATATTAAGTCAGCAGTGAACTGTGTTTTAAATACTGCTTCTTGACTTAATGATTTAATGTGTGTGTATATTCCTGTTATTAATATTATTTCTTAAGCAGTGAACTGGTAGTTGATGAATAACATTTGAAAAAGGTCAATCTGACAAGTATATTATTTAGATGCTTTTTCACCTTTTAGCTTTTTGTAGTTGGCTGAAATTATCCTGCAGTGTGATAAATGAATTTTAATATTTCTAATATTCCACGTAACCACTCAGTTGAGGTCATAAAAAGGCATGTCTAATTATTTAAGTATTTTAAAAAATAGAGAAGTCACAATGCAGGTTACAACCCGAATTCATTTTTTAATCAGCATCATCAGATGTATTTTTTAAAGAATTTCTTTTACATTTAGAAACATCATAACCCATCTTGTTGTCTTCATGCCAAAATGTGTCCTGCTGCAGGGAGTGATAATGCCCCCTAACCACTGTTTGCTTACTCGATAGAGTGGATCAGTGTGTGTGAATCAGCACTTCAAACACAGAGAGATAATCGGACATGTACACACACACAGTTAGAACCATCACTCCACAATGCCAAACAGCAAAGTCCGTCTAAAACATTCAAAGTTTTGCGACCCTTACCGTCAAGCAAATCTGTGCCACTGGAGGGGTGGGAAACAACCCCAATAATCTGTTTCTTATGAATTACATTGACATTCTTCTGCTGGTCTGTATTAGTGGTAGGGCAGGTGAAAAAGTTGAAGGTGAAGGCAGGTAGTAACCCGTGCTCTCTGTCTGACTTTGGCATTTAATGGAGCTTCTAAACTGTGTCTTGTTTTGACAGATAGGAGCAAAATTAGCACTTGACCTATCTGATGTGACATTCCACCCCACCCTTTCCCTTACGCACAGCACAAACGCTTTATGAGGGTGGTATCCTTCTCTCTCCACAGGCCTTTATTTCTAAAAGAAAAGAGGGGATGAGAGAGGAGAGGAGAGCAGAAGGGGGGGAGAGGTGAAAATAGAGTATGGTGTGTGGGTGTTCGGTTCAGCTCGCACAGCACATGTCTCCCCCTGCTGGGGAAGGCACGCCATTGAAATGAACAGCAGTAAAGTCTCTCAAGAACTCTTAAATTGATTTAAAGCATCCAAATGATATGTAAAGTTTATTATCCACCTTATTTTTAAGGAAAGAGCGGGTGGGGCCTTCTGTAACTTTCTGTGTCTGCAACGGTGTCTACAACAGTCCGCTCTGCTGCTTGCTACTGCAAATTGGTATTTGATATAGCCGTTTAGCCTGCTGCATTTGGTTATTCTTCTAGTTATTTGAAGTCTCAGACATTTACAAAAAAATAGCTTACTTTTGCATTGAAAAATAAAGTGGATACCAATGTCTAGTGTTAAACAAATTAAAATTAATGTGATGCATCTATTCAAGTAATTTGTTGTTGCATAGTGTGTTAATAAAACAAAGAAAAGATGCCATTGTTTTTTGTTAATTGCAGAAACTGGAAAAATACAGTATTTTATTGTAATATTTACAAATAACAGGATATATATTGAATTACAATATTAAATTGTAATTCTGTCCTGTAAAATTACAGAAATTTCCTGGCAACTGAGTTGCAGTAAATATGCAGGAAATTATAATAAATTACAGCATTTTACTGTAATAACGCTACTATAATCACAGTAGCAATGCTGTATAACTACAGTACTTTGTTGAATTAAAAACAGTAAAAATCCTGTATCTAATTGCTGTAAATTTATGGCAATTAGTTGGCAGGAATTTCCTGTACAATTACAAGACATTTTTTCTTTTGTTCTTTTTTTGCCCTAATATCAAGTTTCCTCCTTTTGCACAAGGAACCCTGCTGATCACGAGGGTTCAGGGGCTTTTTACGTGACATTTTAAACTAAAAACTGAAAACTTTTTAATGCGGTCTGCTGTTTATTTACACAACAACAGCATTTTGGTGAGCTGAAAACACAAACTTTTGAAAACAATACCATTATAGTCTCCTTGAAAACTAAAACGAGTTTGTGAAAACAGTGACGTCATGCGCAATTGCATATGTGTATTACGTTTTCAGTTTATAGGGTTTCTTTACAAAGTGACATCACCAAATAATGGCCTGGCATGAATAAATAAATAAATAGGGCACAATGTACTGTAATAGTTAAACAGAATGTTCTGTATTTATCTTTTTACAGGTGTTTTAACTGTATTTAGAATTTTGGACTTGGTTTTGACGGATCCTTGTGAATGGGGATCGTTTTAAAAAAGTCATTGTCCGGAGATGAAAAGCACAAGGGAAAAAAGTGTTTTTATTATTGTTGTCGTTTAAACATACCATCATCTACATTTCTTCTGACACACTCTAATCCCATGCCAGATACATACCTTAAGGGTCCTATCATACACCCAGGGCAATGCGACGGCAGGAACAAGTGTTTTTGGTTTCCGCCTGATGCAGTTATCATTTTCAGGTGAAGTCCTCGCAGGAGTTGGAGTCATCTCTTCGCATTGTATTGAATAGCAAAATGCACTCGCACCCACCTGTTCGCCCATGCGTGTGCTGGTCTGAAAATGAGGTGTGTTCAGACGCAGTGTTGAGGCGTTGCTATTTTGAGGCAACTGAAAATGACTGCGCCATTGACCAGCAAAAACAGCATTTGTTTTTTGTTATTTAAAGATTTAAAGATCTGCATACACTCTGCTTGTTGCACACACAGGGACACGCAGCAGCACGCTTTTAAATATTACAAATCAAAGGTTTCCTCTTTGGAGAAGCATTCAGTCTTTTCGCTTGCAAATTCTGCCATGCAAATAGCGAATCCGCCATGGTGAGAGTGCAACTGGCTTTTAAAGGGAATGGGAGATGATACTCTGATTCAGAGTCCTGTACGGGTCCGATTTTGTTAATCCGCCTCCGCCCGTACCCGTGGTGCGTTAAACTGCATCCGACCCTTTTTCAGACATGGAGCACTAATCGAACCGACCCGACCTGCTTAAAATAGAACCAACACCCGACCCGCACCCGAAAAAGCATATAACATTATATAGGCTAGGCCCACACATTTATTAACAGGTCAAAAGTTATTACAGCACCGCGCCACGTCTTTACACTTCAAACACATTATTTTCAATGAGTGTTCGGACACTGGGCAGTGGCATTCGATGCCTATCCGCGGCGAGTCAGGAAGTTGTTCTAAATCCTGTCGTGCCACAGAGCGCCAATATACTGATTTCACCCTGTGCAACAAGATGCACACATCGTGCAGCTCTTCTTTCAGAAGTGGATTCAAAACTGAGCTCACGCGTATATAATGTGCATGTCCGGCGGTGAGCTTCGCGTCCGGTGTGCGACCCCCTTGAAGCCATTTGTGATTTTTTTAAAGTGAGAGAATCCTCAACCCTGGGAGGGCACGCGGCGGCGCGAGCACAAATAACCTGATATTCTTTTGAAATGATTGTATTAACTTGAAATACAGGCAAGACATATTTTTGTAGATGTGTTCCTAGAAACATGCATGTGTGTTTACCCGCACGTTTTAAACCCGCGTTAGACCCGTGTTTCCCCTTGTCCGACCCAACCCGCACCCATATCCGACACAGTTGGATGTTTTCCACCCGTTTCGGTACCCGAACCCGTGCAGGACTCTGCTCTGATTGGTTTATTGCATAAAAATCACACCCATGACTCATTAAGAGACTAGGCACAACCCTTTTGGACCATGTGCCTGGAGTGCCGACTGTTTTTTCATCGTTAAACTAGCAAAAGTGGTTTCGGACATGCCCTAAGTGCACCTCCACCATGCGTTTCCGACCATGTGCACAGATCATTAAAATAGTGCCATGTCTTTTTATATCCCATTTAAAAGACCTGTTTGCTCAGATTCATCTTATATCTTGTCTAAATGTGACCCAAAATAAAGGTCCTCAAAATGAAGCGTTTAAAATATCATCGAGGTCCACTATCAGATCTTTACATAATAATTAATTTGGAATTTAAAGGAGAAATCAGTGTTCAATGTGATAAATCTGTTATTAATGCTTGTATTTGTTAGAAAGTTCTCCATAATGCAGTGAATGATAGAATGCTCATCATTCGAGATGCAATAGCCTGCCATTTCCTGGGTTATGCAGGAGATTAGTGCTCTAACTGCTGTTTTAGCCTTGTAGTACTTTTCCCCCTTGACCTCAGATGTCTTAGTAAGACTCTGCCATATGTCTGAGTGTCTTTATTAAATGCTCACACAATTTCAACATGCTTTACAGCTTAAGGCCAGCCATAATTTTTAAATCGTGCTTTCAACTTAATAAAATGACATACGTTCAGCCTTCACTGCAATCTCCTTAGCTCGACTTGAAGATTTTTGTAAGCGTCTCTGACCACCGAAACAAAGTCATTTCATCACTGCAAGCAATCCCAAAAGTGCTTCTTTTAGATGATTGGAAAATCCATTGTCTCCATGTCTCATGATTAAACTAGTTTTAGTGAAATTAGGACAATGTAGACTTGCCATCTCACTAAGATTCTTCTTCATTTTACTGAGAAATTTGATCAAAGAAAAAGCACAGGCGGAGGATTTGAAAAATCTGAGTGACAATATTCATTTGCCGAGATGATCGGCGAATAGATACCTCGATTTAGATAAAGTAGTCAATGTGTAATCTGTGCTGGAATAGAAAGTTGAAAGCTGAACTGAAAGAGACAGACTGGAAAATCTCTAGGGAAACTGTGTAATGCAGGTTTGAGGGAGTTTAAAGCAGAAGTTACAAAGGGGAAGTTACAAAAGCAGGAATGAAAAATCACAAGTGAGATTTACTTAGAAATATTAAGTTGCTTCACAGATTGTTCACCGGAGAAAAAGGCACTGGTAATCTCGTATGTTTGGAAGCCTGTCGCACCTCAGAGTGAGTTAATTGCAATGTTAAATATATTTACTTGCGACTTTATAGCTCACAGTTGCTTTTTTTAACAAATTTTTAAAAACTTTTTCTCACAATCAAGTGTTTGAAATCAGTCAGAGATTTCACTGTGAACTCAATCACATGGGTTATGATATCTCTGTTTAAATCATTTTATAGTTCTACGTTTTAACTGCGTGTCATCTCGTTTGTTTCTATTTCATTTCTCCCTAGGAATTTCAGCAGAAACATCTGTTGATACTTCAAATAAACTCCCTAGCGATGGAAAAGCGACGACCCTTTCCTCTGGAAAGCGGTATGCGCAGAACAGAACCCGAGTTCAGCAGGAGCCGGGCGGCTGTGAGGTCGGCGAGGTGCATTATTTAGTGGGACAGAAGGAGTTCGCGGGCTGGAGGAGCGAGTGTGTTCACAGGACAGGAGGAGAGATGCGGGTGGAGGGGCGAGTGTCTCAGGTGCGAGTCAGGAGTTTCAGCTCAGCGGCTCTCTGATCAGCCAACAAGCACATCACGCCGCGTTAGCACTGGGTAGGTGAACAGACTGTCGCATCGTGTAAAGGAACGGACACTGTTTCCTGTGGTTCTAATGCCAGAACTGAGTGGGGTGCAGTAGTGTGAGAGAGAGAGAGGGAGTAAAAGAGATAGATGGAGAGAGAGGGGAGTTCAGCATGAGCAGACAGATGGAAATTACCCTGGCAAGGTATCAGAGAGAAGCTGCAACAAAGACCTTTGTCTAGTTGCTTTAGAATCCCATGTTTTTCGCAAACCATAAGATGACGACCATGCATATTCATTCACTCATTTGCATGCAAACTTCTGGTCCTGTCCAGATTAGCATTACAGTTTTAAAATGCTGTTTCATGTTGCGAGTAAAGAGGACTACCTTAGGCAGTCTCGAGCATCTTTTCAATTAAACACATGACAAAAATCCTTCTTTTCAACAAAACACTCTCATGCCTGATGTCTGAACAGCTCTTGCGCATAAGCACGCATATCCGCCGTTCTGGCTAACATGAACATTTGAATGCGCTGCTTGTAAGCGTGTGCGAATAGGCAGTCATATCAGAAGAACGATGTAACGCTTTTTACTCTAAAACAATCTTCTTGCCTCCAGGGTTGTGCAACGTAAAGGCAGGCCCAGTGTACATGGCAAAACACAACAAGCTATTTCACACTACCAATTAGCAATTGTAACATGCTGGCTCTCAAAGCTCCATTAAAATTGCCTGTGGCGTAGGGTACGTCCTCCGTTTTAATAGCTTCTGAAATCCTTTCTGTTGCAGTAGAATGAGCCATTGAAACCTCGAACAGCGGAAAGATGGACTGGATGTTGCGGCGTTCTGTGGTGTACACTTGGACATCTGGTCAGTGGGACATTTGAGAGCGAGGCTGGACCACAGAAGCAGGACACCTAGACTTCTGTCCAAACTCAAATGAGTACTCTGAGAGGCTTAATAGGAGGGTTAAAATGGCTGACTTCACTCTAATATGGCCTGCTTTGTACCGAGTACCGAGAGTCAGAAGTTTGTGACATTAGAGGAAATTGAACTGGCAAAGGAGCAAAGCTTTGAATGCCTGCAATTTAAACCAATTATTTTGTGGTCCAAAAACATTTTATCTGTTGCATACTGTTTTTAATTTCAAAATCTTTTTAATTTGATTTAAATATATACATACATACATACATAAATATATACTGTATGCATGGATTCATGTATGCATGTGTGTGTTTGCGTATGTGTGTGTTCTTGTAAATATGGTTTGAGGACCTAAATAATATAATGACGTATTATAACGTAAACATGGTTTATGAGGACACTGTCCTGTGTTTGTGTGTGTGCGTGCTTGCGTATGTGTTTCATTAAAAAAAAGACTCCATAGTAGAGATCATAATATATATTAATACCATATTTGAGATTTTAAAATTGCATAATTGCAACATAAAATTTCAACATTATTTATTATTTCAAAAATAATAAATAACCAATATTTATTTATTTACCACTATTTATTATATTTATTGCTACTGTTTTAACATTTATATGGCCTTTTTCACAGTCCAATGCTAACAAAATGAATTTTCAGAATGAATATTTTCCATACTGTACATTATAATTTTACAATGCCTAATTAACATAAGCTTTAAAATGATTGATTTCCATTTTTTTATTTAGCTTTTCATTTATTTAGTCCAAACATTATACAATTAATGATATTAGCAATTAATAACCTACTATTAACAATATTATTGTGCATTTTTTGGATGTCAACATTGATGACAAGCATTAGTTTAGATGGAATTGAGGGTGTCACTTCATTTAAGACTCGTGTCACGTTTCATAGTTCATCACAGCACTACATGTATATTCAAAATTCACAAAAACAGTATTAGTTTATACAGGTCCTTCTCAAAAAATTAGCATATTGTGATAAAGTTCATTATTTTCCATAATGTAATGATAAAAATTAAACTTTCATATATTTTAGATTCATTGCACACCAACTGAAATATTTCAGGTCTTTTATTGTTTTAATACTGATGATTTTGGCATACAGCTCATGAAAACCCCAAATTCCTATCTCAAAAAAATTAGCATATTTCATATGCTAAAAAATAATGTGTTTTTAATACAAAAAAAGTCAACCTTCAAATAATTATGCTCAGTTATGCACTCAATACTTGGTCGGGAATCCTTTTGCAGAAATGACTGCTTCAATGCGGCGTGGCATGGAGGCGATCAGCCTGTGGCACTGCTGAGGTGTTATGGAGGCCCAGGATGCTTCGATAGCGGCCTTAAGCTCATCCAGAGCGTTAGGTCTTGCGTCTCTCATCTTTCTCTTCACAATATCCCACAGATTCTCTATGCGGTTCAGGTCAGTAGAGTTGGCAGGCCAATTGAGCACAGTAATACCATGGTCAGTAAAACATTTACCAGTGGTTTTGGCACTGTGAGCAGGTGCCAGGTCATGCTGAAAAACCAAATCTTCATCTCCATAAAGCTTTTCAGCAGATGGAAGCATGAAGTGCTTCAAAATCTCCTGATAGATAGCTGCACTGACCCTGCCCTTGATAAAACACAGTGGACCAACACCAGCAGCTGACATGGCACCCCAGACCATCACTGACTGGCATACTTGACACTGGACTTCAGGCGTTTTGGCATTTCCTTCTCCCCAGTCTTCCTCCAGACTCTGGCACTTTGATTTCCGAATGACATGCAAAATTTGCTTTCATCCGAAAAAAGTACTTTGGACCACTGAGCAACAGTCCAGTGCTGCTTCTCTGTAGCCCAAAGTGTCTTGTCCTGGGGAATGCGGCACCTGTAGCCCATTTCCTGCACGCACCTGTGCACGGTGGCTCTGGATGTTTCTACTCCAGACTCAGTCCACTGCTTCCACAGGTCCCCCAAGGTCTGGAATCGGTCCTTCTCCACAATCTTCCTCAGGGTCTGGTCACCTCTTCTCGTTGTGCAGCGTTTTTTGCCACACTTTTTCCTTCCCAAAGACTTCCCACTGAGGTGCCTTGATACAGCACTCTGGGAACAGCCTATTCGTTCAGAAATTTCTTTCTGTGTCTTACCCTCTCGCTTGAGGGTGTCAATGATGGCCTTCTGGACAGGGTCGGGTCGGCAGTCTTCCCCATGATTACGGTTTTGAGTAATGAACCAGGCTGGGAGTTTTTAAAAGCCTCAGGAATCTTTTGCAGGTGTTTAGAGTTAATTAGTTGACTCAGATGATTAGGTTAATAGCTCGTTTAGAGAACCTTTTCATGATATGCTAATTTTTTGAGATTGAATTTTTTTGAATTTTGGGTTTTCATGAGCTGAATGCCAAAATCATCAGTATATATAAAAAAGACCTGAAATATTTCAGTTGGTGTGCAATGAATCCAAAATATATGAAAGTTTAATTTTTATCATTACATTATGGAAAATAATGACCTTTATCACAATATGCTAATTTTTTTTAGAAGGACCTGTAGATAAAACCCTTGGAAATGTTAAAATAATACACTTACTGATGTCCTGTTTCATTTCAGAGCTCTTAGATGTAATTGAAAACATAATGAGACAAATTTAAATTTGAGTAAATTGTGGGTATCCACCTGTATTTACGAGTCACTGAATTTGTTCGTATATGTGTTTAAATAGGGATATTTTGAAAGAGTAAAAGCAAGTTGTAAACAAGCTCTTTCACATAATGTATATTTAGATATTTAGTAACATAATAAAACCCTTGGAGACATAATAGGCTATAACAAATGTTTGGGAATCCATAATGTACTCATGATGGGGAAAACTGTAACAAGCTTTTGATTATTTCTCCAATAAACACTTCCTGTTATAAAAATGTGATCACAGGCAAGCGTCCATCTAAAAAAAAAAAAAAAAAAACTAAAAAAACCACATGCACACACACACACAGGAAAAATATACACCGGTTTCTCCATGCATATCCAGTAGAAGTGAACTGTAATTATTCCTTTGTAGCTAAAAACAGTATCATTAAGAATAATGGCATCATTAAGTACTAGAAGCTATTACTGTGGGTGAATTTGCTGCATTGATAATGAGGCTTCAGACAGGAAATGAAGATACTAATTATGGGATAAAACACCTACTCAGTTAATTGGAAGCAAAGAGCGAAGTGAAAAGAAAAGCATTTGCACAGAAAGGGAAAAAAAACTGTACAAGATCAGTTCTTGACCTTTTCTAGCATGGAGTAATGGTACAGTACAGTTCACAGACTGAGATTCAGCTCTGCTCCGCAGCGTCACAGGGTGAAGACCTCATGTTATGCTTTTAAAATGGGTGTTGGAAGAAGAATATGCTGTTCTCAATAAGATGTAAGTTTGTCTTACAGATCACAAGGTAAATAATCCCTCAATAGTTGGTGTTTTGTCTTTCAATGTCATTCAGAATTGTCTGTCTTAACCTCATGGGTGCCACTGTCCATGTATGAGGACATTTTTGTCAATTTCTCTGACACCATAGATGTCACAGTTTTAAGTCTGGATGTCCTATCATAGATAGCCTACCATTTGTTTTAGGGTTTCACCAGGACAATGACTTGGTCCTTAAAAATGACTGAATGATCAAATTTAGCACTCTAGCACTGATAATATTTTGGAGTTATCATTTAAATATGGGGTTTCTAATCAAAATATGACTTTCTGGGGCACTGATTTCCTGCATGTCCACTATAGAGGAAACCAGGAAAAATCATTTATCAGGCATTTTACGAGACAACAAGTGAATAGGGAAAGTTGAATATATTAAATATTAGATTTTATGAAAATGTTGCCAACTATTAGTCCCATTATTACACTTTTTTGTTTTATATTTAAATTAGAGGCAGTGTACATTGCTTTGAATGAGAAAACCATTTTACAAACACATATTGCATGAAATGGTATTCATTTCGTTATATCTTTATTAACATAGTTGAGAATAATCTTTAAACTAAGTTTGGTCAAGAAGAAATCCTGAAACCTAAAATTTGATTGGTGAATGAAAAATAAAAACATTGTTTTTGCCTATACATGTCATTGCATGTAATTACAGTTTTTGAACAACTGAGTATTGTAGTCCACATACAAGGACATAGCATAATATATAAATAAAATATCAATTTTTTAAAAAAATACTACATTCAAAAAACTTTAGGAGGTTAAGGCATGTTTGCGATCATATTCTAAATGGTTAATTGGTCTGAATCAACTTCTACAGTATGTTGGCATACAGGTTTAGTCTGCAACATATTGGATAATGTTAACCAAAAACCAATAGCCACTTAAGCATTATTTTAGCAACTCGGCCTGGCTTCTATTTCCAATCCATCGGACATACTGTACATCCAGAAATATTTTTATGTAGCTTTCGCACAAGACCTTATAAAGACTTTTTAACTTTAAATTATTTTATTATTTTTGAGATAACATTTTTATTTAATAAAAAAAATAATAATAATTTAAACAAAAAATGTAAACAGAAAGCATTCCTAGATGAGCTCTACACTGTAAAGGACTCAGGGATTCTGTCTGTATTTTATCTGTGCATATTTTTGTCATCCAGGAGGACATGTTCCTGTGACAATATCTCCAAAAACCGCTGACAGGTCTTCAGTTCCCATCTGTGTCCCAGCCACTTTAAGGTGTCAAACGCTTCAAGCAATTGTCACTGCCCAAGACGAAGAACTCGTAACCTCACCTGCTATGCCTCCTCTCTTCTTCTATGTCACTCAAGAGAGGTGTCCAGCGGTGACACATGCCAGAGGGCATAAGTGTTCTACTTAGATTTTATTTTTTGCTTCTGTCAAACTTAAGAATGTCCTTACAGTCGACAGCCTCAAAGATCACCGTTAATGCAATGCCCCATTTTTAAAGTCGCTGCAGTAATCAATAGATGTAATGCTCAAAATTAAAACAAAAAGTATACTTTTTGGTTGTCAGTCTTCATGAAATACGCTTTTGTGTTTAATTGTTCAGCCCCTTGTGATTGAGGGTCATCAGAATAACACAATCATATCATATTATGTCTCTCTCATTCAACGCTTCAAAAGGCAATGTTGCGAGTAAGAAATCTGCAATAAATAAAAATAGCACTGTTCCAAACTCGCCCCAGACTGATGCAAAACATGGCATGTGAAATGGAATGTAAAAAAACAAAATGAGAGAAGGTCAGCCAGGAATTCAAATGGAAGACATTTGCAGTTCCAACAAGACCGGGAGTGTGAGCACACATCTGAACCTCAGTCCTTGCTGGAATAATTGCGGGAGCACATCTGGTGCACTTTGAAAATGAATTGGCCCAGCACTGCTATGATAATGACTGCACGGTAGTCTAATAAGTTAGGGAATGCTGCATTCCAAATGTCACCCTGGGTCGGTCCAACACTTACTTACTTCATTTACTTGCATAGAGTTTGATTCCAGCTCCCTTTGCTACAAACTCCATTCCCTGTTGCATTTGCTTTGCTGTTAAATGTAACAAAACGCTTATTTTGCCTTATTTCCTTTCAACTATTCATTATAAGTTCATGTTAACTCCGGTCCATTAACATTATACAAACAGATACAGCTTTTGATTATGTTTTAGTATATGCTGAAATTAATATTAACAAAGATTAAGAAATGCTTTAAATTTATTTTACAATTTAAATAAAAATTAATTTATTTATGTGGTTAATAATATAAACTAAAAAAAATGACTTGTTGGATTGACTTAAAGATGTGTCAAGTGGTTACACACAACTATATTGAGCATTTAAATAATAATTTAGTTATAAAGTAAATGAATTCAAGTAAAGCTGATAACATTTCTTTGAGTAAATACACACTATTTGAATTTGTCACTGTTACATAATATTTATATGTGCAGTTTACTTAATAATGTTATGTTACATTTATAAAAGTGTATTATGTAAGGTGAACACATTTATCAATTTAATTTAGCATTAAAACTTTTAAATAATAGCAATTTTACAAATGAAATGCAAAAATAACTCATTGGACAAATTTCAATGAGTTCCATCCAATTAATTTGTGTATAAGTGCCCACAGCCAAAACACAGGCACCACTCTTCTGCATGGTACAGAAATTCCTCAATGTCCAACATAACTGAACATTAAACATTAACATAAACTAACAACATCTTTCCCTTTACTGAAAAACACATAAAATAACACCCTAAAATAATTCCCTTGCAAAGCATGCTGGGAACTACAGATCCACTGCCCAGTTAGTTATGCCAGCACAAATATTTAATGTTTTAACACAAAGGAATTAAGTAAACTTCAGTTTTAAATATATTCAGTTGATTAAACACAATTAAATTAAGTTTAAACAAAAATAGATATGTTTAAGTAAAGTGGACAGAATTTAAATGTGTCATATCTATAAAGAGCCTGAAACATTTTTTTCAACAAAACAACAACATTGACTTGGATTTGGAGTATGACTACCTTTCAGTGGCGGACAGATTTTTTAAAATTGATTTAAAAAAAGTCCTTATTTTTGCAGTTTTGTTTGGTGCAACTATATGAATGCTTTACCACAAAACAGGGTTATCACTTAAATTAACGTGGATTGTGATTTTTTGGGGGGGTTGGAATTGTTTCTTTGGGGCCTAATTAGTAGGCTATACCAAAAAGTACTTTTGGTCTCCATGCTTAAAGTGTTACTCATCCACAATTTGCTCCTAGTCAATCGTAAATTCCTTCACATCTCTTAATAGTCACCGCGCCAGCGCTAGTGAAACACAGAGGGGTGCAGTGAGGGCCCATTTTGGCTGTAGATCTGCAGTGGACTGGTTACGCTGTGGCGGATGCCCTAAAGGCAGCTGCAATCCCAGTGAGTCCCACCAGTTCGCTGCGCTTTGCTTGCGCTGCCCGGCAAGCATCTTCAGCCCACTCATTATCCCATCCACTGATGTAGGTATTCTTGCAAGAAATCTTGTCAGGCTGTTACTCGCCATCCAATTAGACAGCTCATCTGCGCTTGCTCACCAAGCAGAAACGTTCAACAAGGCCCACGTGCATGTAAGTGAGAATTGTGCGTGTTTGCGCGCATTTGCTAATAACGACCTGCGGCGCCACCTGCTGTAGGGAGCAGTAGTCCTGTGTCACAATGCCTTCTCTTGACAACATCTGGTGGAGCCCAAGGCGCTGGGAGAAGAGAGCAACAGAGCGGAATAAGGAGAAAGAGGGTACCCTCGTAGCCGTTCGCAGGCCTGGGCAAGAACCCCTTCTGTTAGATAGCGCTGCCATTGATGTGCCATTCCCCTTGTTGCCTCCTCGTTAGTCCATGCAGTAAATTAATACAATTAAGCACAGTTTTTCTCCAGGCCCACGTGGGTATTGTTCTGAGTGTGTGCTCGCTGAAACCCCAATCCCCCAAGCTCATGTGCGACAAGGAGAGAGCGAGTAAGAGAGAAAGGGGGATAAGGTTAGCTGAGGAGGCCAGCCGTTCATTTTCAATGTGACACAGATGCGTTCATTTGTAAGATGAGCATTAAGTGCTCACTAATTTATCTACGTTCGGGTACATCTGGCAGACATCAAGCAAGGTAAATTAAACAGCACAAAGTTGCACTCGCAAACTTAGCAAAACGCTCACGCTTCGCCTCATGCAAAATTGTCCACCGGTGAGCCGAATGAGCCGTCGTTACGGAAAGAATGTTCACCTTGACCTTCTCGCGCCACGTTCGGAGTCATTTGCCGAGCCACATGACAGTCGAGGGCGCGATGTTGTGTTATCGGCGTGTAAATCTGGCTACGGGAACTTTGTCCGCACCGCTTTGTAAGACACGCAAGCGGATCAATGAGGAATGACAGCACCTGAGCCTTTTTTCCCCCGATCGAGTCGATATCGTTGCCCGCCACTCCCTGGGTACTTAGCAGATGTAAACTATCCCACGGTCAGGCTCACGCTAGCCTTAACCTTCATTTGCTCAGTGTGCATTTAAGTGTGTCTTTTTCACCCCGCCAAGAGCTATGGAAAGCGATAGCAGTCAACAAAAGACACAAACAGTGTGAAGCACTTAAAACAAGCGCTCCTTTCCAGGCGTGCACTACTTCGCCTTTGGCTAAAAGCTGCCAGGACACTGGAAGTACCAGGAGAAAGTGGTGTAAATAAAAGCCACCCCCTGAAGCCTGCAGCTTGGATCATACTGTGTCAGCTCTCTCCAAGTATAATAGAGGTGGAAACCCAACAGCAGCCGAGACTATGATGCCACGTAAAGTGCTTTGTGAACAAACAAGCCGTGTTGAAGCGCAAAAAACAGAGGCTGTTTAATACGGTTAAACCGCAGTGCCGTATCGCAAGGTCCTCGGAGACGATGTTGCCGTGCGGAGGCTAAGCGTTGTCGGGTCTCGCAGTTGGGGAGGATGGTCTTTTTTGTCCCCGCCACCCCCTCTCTGCTGCTTCCTCTGCCCCTGACAGAGAACAAAAAGGTCAGTTGTACCCTCGGCTGCCTTTGGAGCACGCTGCGCGCCGTGTTTATCAAGCACGCTAATCTATTCTTGTTACTCTCCACTTCAGAGGCAGGCACTCATCTGCGCCCTCCCTCCGCCCCAGCCTCCACCGGTCCCCCAGGGGCGGCGCTGATGGCATCTGGCCGGCGTCCAGCCAGCGCGGGAAAGATGGCACGGAGCTGCCATTAAAATCAATTACATGGGTCAATGTTTTTATTAGAGGATTTCTACTCAAACTAAGTCATCAGGATGGCAACGCGACTGCTGTTTCCCCCATCACAAAGCCCCTCCTCGCCCCATGACCTTTCTGTACCCACCACTAAATACTTGCTAAAGTGAAGACAGGAGGAGGATCTGAGGCCATCAAAGGTTGTGGCATTATTTTTTCTTTTGTTGTCATCTACTGTATGTGTTGCTGTGACTATATAGCAGTGCGTGCCGACGTCATTACCATGTCTGGACTAGAGTTTGTGTCTTAAAGATATCATCCCTCCTTGAGGATGAAAGAATATTATTAACCCTTGGTAGATGATATTCCGCACATGTAAACAACTGTTGTTGTTTTTAACCTCCACCTTCAGGTAAAATATGGTATATGAAACACCATTAAATAAACTACATACAATGTGTTAGCAGAGCAGCAGCAGGGTCTTGAAATGAACGTTTTACTGTTATGGCAAAAACAGTTTTTTTTCTTCTTTTTCACATACAGATGTTGAAAGCCAATTACTCGCCGTAGAGTTTCAAGAGGGTTTGCGATCACCTTCCTATTGTTGTAGACACATTCACAGAAGCACACACACATACATGCTGAATCCAAATAGGTGTTTTGACCAAAAGAACACTCATGGACTATTGTGGTCTGTCTCTCTCATGTTCTTGTCCCTGAAGTACTTCTGTTGAGCAGGGACAGGTAACGCCGCTACCAACGCTTGGATACAAACCGCAATTATTCTTCTCTTATGTGCGTACCCTTAAAACACAATCAACAAAAAGATCAATCAGACATGTTCTTCCACACCAATGTGATATAATTGTCCTGTTATTCGTTTCCTTTCAGCCCTTTGTAGAGCTGTTCAGTTTATAGTCTAGAAAAAGAATGAGCATTTGTGCTTAAATTAGCGGATTTCTGTTTTTCAGTAAAATGAGGTCTGTGGTCTCTCTTCAAGCGGTCTGCTTGAAGAGACTTTTGCATTTTGTTTGAAAACATAATTCACACAAAGTCTTGTGACTTTTTAAGCTGTATGTTGTATGTTTTTAGACAACTCTTATAGTTATTATTATGCTAACTTGTTAACAGCTTTGTTTTTCAAACAGATTCTTCAGAAATGTAATTTGTGTTAAAATGTCAACATGTGAATGAGAAATAAAGCACTTTATTTTACATTTGAAATTCCTGAAGACACCCATTGAATTGGCCTTCCGAGTTGGCTTACAGATTGACGCCATTACTCCACTGGTATTTCTTACAAAAGTCATACACTTTAGTTCTGGCTAAACTGCAATTTGGGACTGTTTCTTGCTGAGATCTTGTGTGGCTTGAACTGGACGCCCAAAATGGAGAGTGGCGGGATGAGGTCAAGGATTTAAAAAAAAAAAGATCCCTCTTCGGGTCTTCCAAAGTCATCAGGGCCAACAGCCGGGGGTGCAGGAGCGTTCCCTTTCCCTGCGGAGATCACCCCTCCTGTGCTCTGCAGAAGGCCATGCTTCAAACAGACCCACTCAGAGCCCTGACCTTTGAGAGAGAGTGAGTGAGAGCAAAAAAGGGAGCACAGGAAGTTGTGAAAGATGGGCTGATATGTGAAGAGAGGGAGAGAGGATGGATGAACGTGAGAAAGGAGGTTAACACCATATGAGGTTTCGCAGCAGTGACAAAAATTTGTCAATAACTCAACATGATAACATTCTTCCCTAAGGCACTGATAATGGCAATTTCGAAAGAAAATACATTTAGAAGAGTCTGATCTACAGACTTACCACTGTCAGACATATTTTGTCCGAAAGCTGAAACTTTGCATGCAATAGGATTTAGGAATGCATGTCCGATCAAATGTTTGCATAACATCCTCCATAGAAAGTGGTCTTCATCTGGGCCCCATGTGTGAGTTTTATTGTGCATTTTATTGTTGATGATTTGATTCATTCCTGGATTGTTCATAACTCATCTCAGAGTTGCTGTTAGCTCAATTTTTTCAGGATAAGATTCATTGCAAAAGAGTACCTGACACTTTAGCATGATTTTCCATGTAAGAATCCAAGCTTTTAAAGTGACATTACAAGGAGCATTAAATGATATGTTAAGTTCATCTACATCAACAACTTTGAGAACAAACAACCATAAAAAACATGTCAAATCTGTTGAAATGCAAGAAATAATTAAATTAGGTAATAAAGAATAATGTAACAAATACATTTAACTTTCTTTCAGCTCTTTCTTTGCTTTATAAAGTCCAGAAATTCTTTTGATTGCTATCAATAAATATCAAGATCATACATAACATAAATATATGTATTTATAAATTATATACAGTACATATTTATTTGTAATATAAAAAATGCATACATTTTTCCATAGAAACCTAGTGTTTTAGCCACTAACTTAATATTTTCTTGATTTTCTTAGGCAGTACACTATATTGTCAAAAGTATTGGGACTCCCCTCCAAATCATTGAATTCGGGTGTTCCAATAATTCCATGGCCACAGTTGTATAAAATCAAGCACCTAGACATGCAGACGCTTCTACAAACATTTGTGAAAGAATGGGTTGCTCTGCAGGAGCTCAGTGAATTCAAGTGTGGCTTCCGTGATAGGTTGCCACCTGTGCAAGAAGTCCATTCGTGAAACTTCCTCACAACTAAATATTCCACGGTCAACTGTTAGTGGTATTAAAACAAATTGGAAGCAATTGGGAACAACAGCAACTCAGCCATGGGGTCAGCACATGCTGAGGTGCACAGTGTGCAGAAGTCACCAAATTTCTGCAAAGTAAATAGCTAAAGACCTCCAAGCAGCTGCTTTCAAGGATGCTTACATCCCCAAGTGCAGTGCAAAGCGTCGGATGCAGAGGTGTAAAGCATGCTGCCACTAGACTCTAGAGCAGTTGAGACGTGTTCTCTAGAGTGACCAGTCACACTTCTCCGTCTGGCAATCTGATGGACGAGTCTGGGTTTGGTGGTTGCCAGGAGAACGGTAATTGCCTGACTGCATTGTGCCAAGTGTAAAGTTTGGTGGCGGGGGTGTGGGGTTGCTTTACAGGGGTTGGCCTTGGACCCTTAGTTCCAACACAACTATGCACCAGTGCACAAAGCAAGGTCCATAAAGACATGGATGAGTGAGTTGGGTGGGGAGGAACTTGACTGGCCTGTCCATCTTTGGGATGAATTAGAGCAGAGATTGCGAGCCAGGCCTTCTCGTCCAACATCAGTGCCTGACCTCACGAATGTGCTTCTAGAAGAATGGTCAAAAATTCCCATAAACACACTCCTAAACCTTGTGGAAAGCCTTCTCAGAAGAGTTGAAGCTGTTTTAGCTACAAAGGGTGGGCCAACTTCATATTAAACCACAGATTAAGAATAGGATGTGATTAAAGTTCATGTGCACATAAAGGCAGGAGTCCCAAAACTTTTGGCAATATAGTGTATCTTAATCTATATGGACTGCTGCAGCATAATCAAGGCCTTCCTTCAGTCTTTTTGAAATATGACCGCTACAACCAAGGATACCATCCTTGGCCCGTCCCAGTCTTTCTCCCAGCCCATCAGGCTGCTTACAGCATATGCGACTTTCTCCACTCTCCGCATCTGGCCCCTGACCCACTCTGTCTCTCTTTTTTTGACTCTTCTAAACAGGTGTTCACTAAATGATTATAAATTGGTGGCTGAGTAAACATTCATCGTGGATCCATGCAGGGCCTGGGCTAATATAATTAGAACCCAAACATCAGGACAGTGAGGCCTCCCCATCTGTCCATTTTGTCCTCCGCCATGCAACTTTAAGGAAAAACGGATGAAGGGATGGCAAAAAAAGATGAGCGCCTGTCCCCTGTCGCCCTCTGCCAAGGCACTGAACAGCACGCTCGATTTGTGAGACGTGGCAGCTGGCCTATACCTGCGAGCATCTTGAGAAAGGACGGTAATTGTCTGGAAGAGTGTGTTCGTGAGCGTGTACATGAGTGTGTGAGCGGTGCGTTTCCAGAGGATGGGCAAGGAGATGGCAGGTTCCTAAGGGATGAGGAGGAGATCTGTCTCAAGGACACACGGCGCTCATCTCTCTAGCTCACCCTCCGTTTATCCCTCGCTTTCCTCCCTCATCTCAACCTCACCTTGCCTGCATTAAATTACACTCTGTCAAAAACTTATTTTGGGCCTCGTTTCCCAAAAGTGCCTGGCTTCGTAAGTCACTTTCACAACATGAGGGAATATAATTCAAACCCATCAAGCCAATTTTGATTCTCGCTTAATTGTTTGGATAAGGGCAATAAAACAGGCCATTGATAAAATAATGTTGAAAATTGAATTGAAAATAAAAACCTTGATCAGGTAGATTGATTCGGCGAAAGACCAGCTTAATATTTCTTAATATTATCTTAGCAGGTATCCCAGGCTGCTGTGTTTTCCCAGTTTAAGTGAGGTTTTGGAAAAGTAAAACCATCTTAGGCTGGTTTAAGGTATTTTTTTTTCTTCTTTTTTCTGCATGATGAGCTTTGAGTTGTGCCTAAAACACCTGTTACCAGTGTTAAGTAAGTAAGTAAATAAATAAATAAATAAATAAATAAATAAATAAATAAATAAATAAATAAATAAATAAATAAATGTGTAACCTTACCTGGATAATTTACTGCAACAAATATTTCAGTAACAATATTTCAACATCTGTACAGGATATTTTTACTTTAGAAACAAAATTGATGGAAACTGGAAAACTTCTCAGGTTTACGTATGTAACCATGGTTCCCTGAGAGGGAACGAAATGCTGCGTTGAAAAGGTCTAATGGCATGACTGTACATCACAGGTGGGTGACGTCATTGACCAGGAAACTATAAAGCACCCCTGAACCAAACGATGTCAGCTTCTAAAATGTCATAGCAAGACGGTCTCAGGCATGCTGGGAGTATGGCACAGAGTCGCAGTGTCTCATTCCTTCTCAGGGAACCATATACGCAACCTGAGACATTCCCTTTCAAGGGAACTCGTGCTGCGTCGAAACGCTGCGGGAACTCAATACCCAGGCACCATAATACCAACTGCCTATCTGTGTGAAATCTTAGCGCACACTATTTCACAAGCACTCGAGACCCTGGAGTCGAAGCCACATCCAGGTTATAACCATACTCCGAGTTAAATGGGCTTGGATCCTTAATAATGAAGGTTGACCGGCCGACTCATAAGCAACTGAAATAGCCTCAGCTATCCATTTGCTCAAAGTCTGCTTAGATGCAGGCTTCCTACTAGGGTACTTAAACCATACAAACAACTGGTCAGTTTTACACCACAGGGCAGTACTGTGGCCGTAAGCATCTAATGCCCTCACTGGGCAGAGCGCATTTAATTTCTCCTGGTCTGGATCCTGAAACACATATGGAGCTCTGGAGTGAAGAAAAGCCTCTACCACCTCAGTGGGGAGACCTGAAACTATGAGCTAGGCCTCCTCAGAAGCCAAGCCCACAGTTTCCACAACTCTGGTTGGGGGTGAAATATTGACCCCATCCCTTAGGAAAGAAGGTCCCGCCTGACAGGAATCTCCCCCGGAGTGCCGTCTATATCCGATAGCCACATTCGGCCCAAGCAGAAAGCCTGTCTACACCATGCCATGTCTACACCATGCCATCCAACCCCAGAGGGGCTGGATAATCCAAAGGAGCTCCACCACCTTGGGGTGGAGTCTCCAATCCCCGGGTGTCAATCCCTGCCTCAACAGGAAATCTGCTCTGTGATATAGATGCCATGGGATGTATAATGCTCTGACTAAGCAACCTCCCATGGGGCCACAAGAGGATCTGATGTGTCAATTTGCATAGTGAGCAAAAAGTTATCACATTAGATGCTGCTGCCATCAGACCTAACAGTCTCTGAAACTGTTCAACAGTAAGTGACTGGCCTAGCTTCACCTTATTTATGGCTATGAGAATCGCTTCTACCCAAGAGGGTGCTAGATGAGCCTTCATGGTCTTCGACCAATCCCAAACTAGGCCTAGAAATGTGGTACTGCTGAAACGCTAGTTGTCTTGATTGTGCCAGAACGGGCCAATCGTCTATGTAGATTACAATGAAAGCAACCCTGAGGAACCTCCTGTGTTGAGGAAGGATGGAGACATGGAAGTCTCTTGTGACAAACCAGTCCTCGGACATTTTCAGTGTAAGCATCTTGAACTTTAGTTTCTGTACTGCGATTTAACTGACGCAGACCTAGAATGGAACGCAAACCTCCATCCTTTTTCGGAACTATAAAGTACCGGCTGTAAACTCTCTGCAGTGGGGAGGGACCCTCTCTATAGCCTCTTTTTGCAGAAGAGTCTGTACTTCTTGTTCCATAACCAGAGACTGCTGTGGATACCACCACTTTGATCACCTATTTGGCAGAAGTTTCCACGCTGCCAGAAAATCTTCTAAGGGAACCAGCCTCTGAAGGCCGGCCTGTGGTGTTTGTTGAGCGGTCAGCTTGGTGCCCTGAAATGGCACACCAGCAGGGAGCAACTGAACTGACCCTCTTTGAGCCCTCCTTGGAGGGAGCGAGTTTTTCTGTGCCTCTACGTTTCCAGGACGAAATGAACCCCTGATGGCACCGAAGAAGTCTGACCCTTCAGGTGTCAGGATTTTTATTTATTTTTATGCTGTCAAATATAAACCAGACAAGTAAAAACTGTCTGGATGATAGGCTGAATATAGTTAATACAGATAAACTTCAGAAAAGTATTTATAATTTTGGTCTGGATGAGAGGCTGAATATAGTGTATTAATACAGATAAACTTCAGAAAAGTATTTATCATTTAATTCCTCAAAATTAAATGCAGCCAAATAACCAGACAAGTAAAAACGGTCTGGATGAGAGGGTAAATATAGTGTTGATAGACATCAACTTCAAAAGATGTATTTAACATTTCATTTCATCAGAAATCATTTAGATACAAAACTAGGTATGAATGACAGACTGAATATTATATTATATTCTAATGTTTCTCAGTTTTTCAAAGCGAACCACAGATATAGTCTGCAAACACACATTAGTTTGCACACAATCATAAAAGAGAGAAAGAAAGGGAAATGCCATCTGCTCAATTCCCTACGCATATTACGGACACATAATCTACACGCTGCCTTAGCAAACGCGAGATCTAAGCCGCGATCTGTAGCAAATCGATTCTTTTTGTAGATGAAGAACCATAATCTATGTGATGTCTCAGCAAACGTGCGATCTGATCCACTAGACTCAAACCCATAATTCCTCGGCACGCGCAAGATCCGAGATCAAGTCACAGAAACCATTAGCCTGACAAGCCAGACCCACATCAAGATGTTTGGTCTGGAAACTCACCATAGACAGGGCTCAATCTGAGGGGCGGGATAAACGGTTGTCTTTCAAACTCCCTCTGCACGCGATAGGATAGCGCTACCACCAACCAGAGCAACGAAGGTGAAGCAGAGCTCGCTGACTGACACATCTTCCCTTTTTAAGAACGACTTCAGTGCCGTTCTTTGTTCTTTTCTCAGAGAAAGCTTAACTCCAAGTCTTCCAGAATCTCGGTCAAAGCTGATTCGACAGACCGCCGCCGTTCGCCAGTTTCTGTGTTTACTAGAAGCACGCAAATGCAACTCGGCCATCGTCATTATGGCCCCGCCCGCCGACTCTATACACGATGTGATTGGGCCGTCTAGATTGAGAGGAATACAGCTCAGAAGGGTATTGAGAGTTCCTAGACGACACTTTCGGGCAAATTAAATTTGCTGCCGCTAGGGTGCGTCTAGATTTCTAGGCTAAGAAACCATATTACAGACCCATGATCTAGGCTACATGCTGCCTTGGCAACCATGAGATCTGAGCCAGTCTTTGTTGACTTTCTTCCCTCAACAAAATAAATAAAAATAAGCCAACAGAAGCAGAGTAGACTCTCTATAGTTGCTCTATATGTTACACTTTGGGAAGTTTATGAATGAACACTGTCAGCTCCGTTTTACTGGAGCTGACCATGCATGCTCCACCCCCAAACAAACAACACGTAAATTGCATGTATCCCCACTGGTAATGGAACACACGATCCAAAATGCTGTCTGCTCACCATTATACTTTGTCTTGGCCTATATGTTTTTTTATGCTCATTCTTTTTTTTTTTTGGACAAACAACAATAAATAGACAAAGACAGTTTAACACAGAGGGTTTGCTGAAGACAACAGAAGCTGACATTGTTTGGTTCAGGGGTGCTTTATAGTTTCCTGGTCCACCTGTGACATACCCTCACGCCATTGGACTGATTTCACGAGTGCTTCAGGACCTTCACTACGCAATCAGGCAGAAGCGTTGCACAGTGTTTCGATGTAGTGCGAGTTCCCTTAAAAGGTAACAAGAAAATTAACTAAATAATTTTGTTGCTTATAAAACAAAAGCAGCAGCAGTATGATTGTTTAATAAATTAATCCAATTAATGTATTTATGATAATAATAATCCGAATAATAGTTTTACCTGACAAATAACATAGGCCTACTGCTATATATAATATACTTAAAGGCTATATAGCTAAAGTGTTTAGTTGCTAAGCAACCATTAATATAGATATAGAATTTGCAGTCATAGATTGAGTGATTTTAACACATTTAAAATGACTCATCTAATCCGAATACTGGTTTTAACATTGCTACATTTTAGTGTCATATTTTATTTTTTATTGAATTTTTAAAATCAGAACAGTTTTTTGGGTATTGCAAATGTATTAAAGACGATTTAATACAAACCAGTATTGTTTTTGTTCTTCTGAAGGCCTTTTCCATATCTATTTCAATATGTTTCACCCTCTTTTCTTTTTGTCTCTCTCTCTTTCTCGCACCAGAAGAAGCTCTTCTGCACTGCTGAGTCTTCCTCTGAAACACTCAGGCAGAAAAAAGTTGGGAAATGAACACCAGTCTGACCAGCAGAGGCCTGAAGGTCTGCCATCTGCCACCACGCCTGAGTCGCGGCGGCGGCCACCTTCAGAACATATGCATCAAAGCCCTGGGTGAGTGGACTGAAGGAGTCCCGCAGAAAGCCAGCAGAAGTCCCGCCCCAGGGCTGAGGACCGAAACCAGGCGGCTCAGCAGAAGAGGAGCTGACGGCCATCTTTGCCGTATCTTTTCTTCAGTAAGGCCCACCAAGGTCAGAAGGACAGCATGCCGGTGAGGGCCTGCCAGCAAAGGAGGAAGAGAGCTTGGCAGTGACTGTTCTCTTGCTCTCGCTCTGTCCCTCTCTGTGTCTGTCAGGGCCTCAGGCGTTCTCCTTAACAAAAAGCTCACAGAGGGGAAAAACACTGCAACTCTTTTATCTCTCTTTCTCTTTCTCCTGCTAACAGAATGTCGGAGGAGGTACTGGGCATGCCATGACAGCAGTGAGCCCATTTTTTTAAATTACAAAGGGATTCTGCTATTTGTTGTTAAAGGAATAGTTCACCCAAAAATATGAATTATTTACTCACCCTCATGTCTTTCCAAACCTGTATGCTGCCATTTATTTATTGTGGTACAGATACATTTTTATAAAACCATATAACTTGTGAACTACTTACCATGTTTAATACCATGGATCTATGTGAGGAACAAACTAAATTTCCCCCTATAAAACCTAACATTTTAAATAATATTAAATTTAACATATGTAAAAATCTATTTTACAGTCTATTAAACTTTTATATTACAATTTTTAAAAGAGATAAATACAGCATACATATATAATATATACTTAATATAATATAATATAAATTATATATTGTTCTGTAATATATTTTTGTGTTTTTGGAAATCAACAAAAACTATTTTATTTCATTTTCATTTTTAATTCCAACAGTATTAAACAAGTTTATAATTAATATTAATATAATATAAATGTGAGTAGTGAAAATAGTAGTTAAAAATTCATATAAACATCAGTTCCTACTCTAAAATATATATAATTTATAAAGTTATGTCCTTATTCACTGAAATTCACTGATAAGGTGTTCACTGAGTCTTGTCATAGTGCACTGTTAACTGGATTATTGAGTCAGTGAGTTGAACCTGAGAACCAGATCTGCAAAAAAATCTTTCTTTTGAGTTAGGAACAAGCTGACCTGTCTCACCTTCACAAAAGCATCATAAGTATGAGTAGATCATTGAAACCTTTGCAGTCAGCTTATGCTCACGATGCTTTTAAGACACCCAGCCCTGGTTCTTGAGTTCACTTAACTGACTCAATAAAACAGTGGCTTATCTAAAAGCTGTTAACATGTATTTGTGGAAAAAAAAACCTTATACTGTAAATCACAGTATGCTGCTATAAAACGCCACAGTTTCAACATGTCATACTGTACATCCTGACAGATTTTCTCTGTCTTTGGAGAGGGTAAACTGGTATTGGAGCGTCTCCTCAGAGACAGATGGGGGTTTGTGGGTGGCAGAGCTGTGGGCAGTCCTTCCTGACTTAAGGGTTAATAGCCAGTCCACAGGGCTGATCCACCTGCTTTTTAATTAGTGTTTTCAGTGCTCACTCGCCCATGCTTATGTGTCAGCTTTGCGCTAGTATCACAGGTTCAGCAGTCAAGATAAAGTTATAGGCTAAATCAGTGTGACAGCTGAACATGTTAAATAAACAAATAAAAAAAACAATAATCAAATATGAAAATACTCATTTTGGAGCACAGTGAAAGAGTGGCATAGGTCATGAAACAATCCACTTTACTGCTGCCACAATTTTATTTATGTTAATTACATTAATTATGACAAAGTATGCATTTACAGCTACAGGCTTCATGCAAAGATGTAAAAATAATTTTGAGTTATTATAAAACAATAATTTTACTGCTAACAAGGTTAATCGTTTTGCCAATAAATGTTTGCATTAAGTCAACAATAATGTATAATTTATTCATTTATTTACTTCTTTATTTATTATAGCATATAACATATAATACTTATTCATATAAATGTATTATTCTAGCATTTTATTTCATGAATTTTATGAATTTTAATATTTTGTGTTTATTTATTCATGTAAAAAAAATTCAAATACATTTTCAGCAGAATAGAAATCTCGCCGACAGCGAGTTGACGACACACAAACCCTCCTTCCTTCACTCGTGCATTTAATTTATTCCGGAGATAGCTTGCATTTCTATGTGGGATTGTGCAGATTGCGCATACATTTTAAATATGGATATCTCTTGTGGTTGGGCCTTCGGCACGCTGCGGCAGCGTTTGTGGATGACTCGTGTTCCCACTGCGGGAACATGACCATCGCGGTGCTTAGGTCAAGATTCGATTACCTCATAAGGGTGGAGTCTCTTTACTTATTCCCTAATCTAGTGGTCCTCCAGCAAAGCAGAGGGCTCCTACTTTGGTTGCTTGCCTTGGTGGTGACCTGAGGATAACAGTGAGGGCTTCTCAGACAAGCCAGCCTGCTCGGGCCCCTCAATCCTCCGCACCTGTCCCGGTGGATCTTCCAAAAGAGTGAGCTAGGTCTTCCCATGTCGTTTTTTTGGAGGCTCTGAGTGAGGATCATATGTTGATCACTGCATCAGTGGGCAGGCTAATGTCTTCTGGAGAGAAGGATTGCTCCATTCGGGTGTGATAGCGCTGCCCAAGTCTAATCCAGAGCTCACAGATATGCTTTCCCGGGCCGCCGCAAGTGTCGGGCTCGAGTGGAACCCTCCACAGTGTCCTGAACCTTCGCAGTTGGATGATTGGTTTCTCTGGGCGGCCCTAGCTGGTTCTCAGCTCCCCACCTCGGTGCCTTTCCTCCCGGAACTGTATCTGGAGATACCTAAATGGATCCTACCCTATAGTGCCCAAAGCTGGTATGGTGACTCCTCTGTCATCACTACCCTCGATGGCGGCGTGGCTAAGGGGTAAGTGGAGATCACTCTAGTGGAGCATTATGTGGCGATGCAGCTGTGTCCCAAGACCGCTGCCTCTTGGCGGGGAGTGTAAGTTCTTGTCCTCACTGATGGGCAAGGCTTACAAAGAAAACCCCAGGGGTTATGCAGGAACTGCGTATGGCGACGGACCTCGCTCTCAGGGCAAAAAAAAGATACTTCACACTCCCTGGGCCGGGCAAAAACCACATTAGTACTCCAGGAAAACCTGGCAGATATGCGTGAGCCCGTCAAGGTTTGGTTCCTCAACAACCCTGTCTGTCAGGCTGGCCTCTTCGCCGACACTATTGAGAACTTCCAGGAGTTCTCGGTAGCACATAAGCAGACGGAGGTAATCAAGAACATCCCGCCCCGATGACCAGCTGCTGTCTCCATCCAGTTGTCGGCCACAGTGCCTCCGCCTGCTCATCGCCGTGGGCGTCCCCCTGCGTCTGCCTCTGCCCTTGTTAAGCCCAAGCAGCAGCTTCCACCCAGGCAGCAGGCGCAAGAATGGCACCCAGCCCATCCAGGCTTCTGGCAAAGGCCAGCAGCAAGCGGAAGGGCAAGCGGCCTTGAGATGGGCAGCCCAGAAAAGAAAGGTGCTACTCTATGCGAGATGGTGTCCACATCACCCCCTCCCCCGGAGGAGGACCGGCAGAAAATCCTTGGTTTCGTTTTTATTTGTGTTCCCTGGAGTCTAGTGATACCTACATTCTCAATAAAAGAGCAGTTTCCTCCCTCCCAGAGCCACAAGAGTCACTCTCTCTTGTGCGATGCTTCAATGCCTTGCCACTCCCCGCCTCCTCTCCATTAGCCAGAGGGCAGCAGTGTGCAGAACCCAATACGTTCTCACTTCCAACTCGTTGCATATTGACGCTCGGTCAAGACCCCTCTGTGTCAAATTTTAAGGCACAGGGTACCCCTTTAGCATAATTTTTCGATGAGCCGGTTGCTCCATTAATTTCAATGAGAAACCTATGGCGTCATAGGTTAGCGTCACACAGATGCGTTGGGCATATCATCATAATGAAATTATATATTGGGTTATGATTTTGCCATTATGACATGTTGGAGTATATTTTTAATTACATTTATTTTTTATTTACACTAGTTAGACATGTTTGAACATATAAACCAACCCAATCCCATACCTAAACCTACCCATTTGTGTGTTATATAAAACACAGGATATAAAAGGCAGATACGACTGCATGCACAATAAAAAAATTTTTAAAAAGTGTACAGAGGTTAAAATAATTATTTATTTGAAGAAATTCTCCAAAAAGTGATCAGCATCTCCATCTGCCCAAGAACAGGCACAAATAAAATTTCAAAAATTGCCCTCCGAAGAAATGTTACATCAGATTTCATAGTTAAATTGCATTGGCTCTTGAGATGTGAATGAGTGCGTTCACGGAGCGGCAGGATCATCATTTCAGTAATCAAAACATTAAGATCAACTTTTTGAAGAAAAAAAACCTGTGACTGTACTTTTATTTGCCTGTTACATGTTGTGGGTAGGTTTAGGGTAGGAGTGAGGTTAGTTATTCCAAAATATAAATGTAGCTTATACATATTCATAAAACCATATACTTTTACAAATGCAAAGATTTAAATGCATCTTGATCTGACGCATTAGGCGAACAATTGAAATGAATGGAGCACTCTGCTCGTTAAAAAGTGACGCTAAAGGGGTTGTGACTAAAAGTCAATATGTAACGAGTTGGGAGTGAGAACGTGTTGCGGAACCAGGCAAGTGTTGCACAGCACACTTAGACCTCACTCCGGGCCGCCTACGGGCCTTCCGAGTCAGCTTCCACCTCACGGCCCTACCCCAGGTCCGTCTGTGCTAGCGCTCCCTAGACCATCTTGGTATGCGTTAACCTCATGCCAATGTTCATTGGCTCATTTGGTCACACGCGAAGTAGATTAATCTCTGAAAGCGATCCCCAATTCGTCTATCAGTTCCGACGTACATCTCCGTTCCCTCCTTCAGGGAACGAGGGTTACATATACGTAACTGAGACATTCTGCTGTAAAGATCATCACCTATTAAATTTGTCTTTTTTTTTTTTTAGCTCTGTTCAGTTCTCATACAACAGCGTTAGTACAGTCAGATTCATAATATTGTTGAATATTAGGTGTCCCCAATAGACTCTATGCACAGCTTCACTACTTCCTGAACTTCAGTCAGCTCCTTGGTTTCCTGTCTTCTATTATTGGACAAACTGATTAATTCAGGTGTGTCGGATTAGTGTTTCTGTGACTACATAGGTCAGGCACACCTGGATTAATCAGTCAGTCCAATAATAGCAGACAGGAAACCAAGGAGCTGACTCAAGTTCAGGAAGTAGTGAAGCTGTGCATAGAGTCTATTAAGAAAGAAAGTGGCAACAGTGGCAAGCTGTCCAAACTCCATCAGGTGACAAAATGGAGAAAAAACCTTTGGGAGAAACCAGGCTCAATCTGGAGGCCAGTTATCCTAAAATATTCCTCTAGTTCCTTTTGCTTGAAGATCAATTCATCATGCCGCTATGGAGATGTAGCTGGCCATCAGGGTCTGTGCAGTGGACTTATCTGGTTCTTGCGGTCTTCGCTGAGGGGATGTCAGACGCCTGTTGTATCGATGAGGCCTTCACAGGGAATTGTCTAGTCTGCTGACATTCAGGGCTGCATTTTGGTCGTGTGGTGTAGGTCTAATCTAATATGGATATGTATATGCAGCTCTAGACACAGCTTCTGTGCCACTTTTACTTGTTAAGAGCAGATCAGTCAAGAACTGCTTGTGTTCAACTGCTTTCATTAATCACTGGAACGAGTAAACATTAAATAATTGAAAATATTGTACATTATTGCAATGTAAATATGCAATATATAGGTTTGTATATTAACGTTTTCTTGAGTATTTTTTCAAACCATATTCATCACCTATACTGTGGTACCTTTTCAATAGCACCACCCTTGCAAACATTGAGTATTTCTGTAGAGTGCCAGAGGGGTACAGGTGAAACGTTTGCCCTATGCAGCACTAAATAAATCAGCACAACCTTTGGCTTGACCTTTTTTTATCCTGCGAACTTTTCCTGACCTTACAAGACATGCTCGGATTAAAGGCTCTTTTCTTCTAGCTCACCGGTGACCCAGCACCTCCGCCCCTCCGCACCCTACATATCTCCCATCTGACTTCACTGCCTTCCCTCCCCTGTAGGCAGATGAAGTTCAATCCATCCCTACTTTTGTTTCATATCCTTAAGATCTATCACTTCAAAAGCTGCGGCTCACTGCGGCCACCACTGAACGCTGCGAGAGGCCACTCAAGAATCAACTCCATCAACGCTGTCAGGACCCTGAAGACCTTCAGCTCCACGCTGGGGGCCCCTCCGTCTGCCTCAGGGGGCCCCCTAAGCCCCGTGGCACCCAGGGGCCCTGTAAAGGATATCAAAGATGAAACATCAATGGGAGCCACTTGAAGGATGCGCAACAGTACTGGAGAAAAGGCCACACCAGAAAATATGACGCCAGAAAACTCACCGGGAATCGAAGCGAACTCTAACACCCAAGTCAGTATCATAATGAATGAGAAAATCACTCGTTAAAACAGCTTAATGCTTGCATCATGTCAAATGTTAATTATTTAACATACCAAGGAAATGTACATTTTTTCATCAGGGACTAAATTGATTGAGAGTAAAGATAACGTTAAATATTTCTATTTCAAATAGTAAATACTGTTCTTTTTAATTTTCATTAAAATATCATTAAAAAAATATTTTTTTCAAAGAATCCTGAAAAATGTTTTATAGTTTCTTGAGCAGAGATCAGCATATTCAAATGATTTCTGAAGGATCATGTGACACTGAAGTACTGGAGTAATGATAATGAAATTCATTCAGATTTTTTTATTTGTGGACTTGATGCTGAATGAATTTAGCTTTGCCATCACAGGAATGAATTACATCTTAAAGTATATTAAATTAGAAAGTGTAGTAATTTCACAATATTGTATTTTTGATCAAATAAAAGAGACTTCTTCCAAAAGTAAGTTATGTAAAATGTTACTAACCCCAAACCTTTTGAACAGCTGACCACTGTTTTATACAGCTAACTTTGTATACATATATATATATATATATATTGAATTATTTTATATGTTGTGGCTTTTCTAAGTCAGTATTGATATGTGCAATATCAATATATATTAATTTGCAAATCATATATATATATATATATATATATATATATATATATATATATATATATATATATATATATATATATATATATATATATATATATATATATATATATATATATATATATGATTTGCAAATTAATATATATTGATATTGCACATATCAATACTGACTTAGAAAAGCCACAACATATAAAATAATTCAACTACAGAAAAAAAGCACAAATACACATTACAAAATGTCACTGTCTGTCTGTCCATTTTGCACAGCATGAGTTCTTATATTCCATCTGCATTTTTTATTTTTTATTAATGGCTATACTAATACAGATGGTCATTTTTGGCTGTCAAGTCACATCTTATACCATGGCAATTTCACGTTATTTACTATAATAAATGTATAAATGATACTATATACATCAATATGCACATTAAAATGATGAATTTCATTGGGATTTTTTTATTTTTTTATTTTACAGTTGAATTCAATTGAAGTATTATTTTCTTTCATTAATTAAATTTTTTATTTATTTTTTGAATCACTTGTATTTTGTTTACAGAAAAACACAACAGTCAATAAGTGATTCTAAACATGGATTACATCTTCTGGAGAAAACAGCCAAATGTTCTGTTCTGAAAAGGCAATCCTCTCAGTCTTTTGTGACGGCCTAGTTTATGTCCCCAAGCAGTGGCTAAAGGAGTCTGTCCGAGCGATTGGAAAGCTACTAAAGGATCAGGGGCGTCTGATTATGATCCTCTGCATATTCTACTCCAGCCTTCTGGGTCGCCCTGCTTACTTCCTTTTTTTTTGCATTTAGGCAAGTGAACAAAGCACAGATCTGGCATTATGGATTAGCAAGGTACCTTTTTTTACCTGACTTGGAAGCTCGTAGCGGACAATGTTTTATCTGACAGCGATATCCCATTAATATGGCTTCTTTTGTTTCGACTGCCTTGTGTCCTATTTAAACCGGAAGGCCCAGACAATCTGCTTGGCCGGTCATTGCACCTCCCCACAATCCTTTGGTGGGTGCAGAAGGATCACCACAGAAATACACTGATTAGCCGATTGCTAACACCTTCAGGGGTGTCGGAGGGTCTTTCTGAGAGAGCCTGAGAGCAAATCTTCTACATAGTCTGCTGCTGTCGTGATAACATTGTTAGCCCTTCTGAATGTGTCAATAAAACCATTGCTCCAAATTTGCAGATCGGTCGGATGCTCTCAGCATTGCTCCTCAAAAGCAGCTCATGATTTAGCGAAGGAGGGTGGAGGGCAGGCCATGTGTTTGCGAGAAGAGATGGCTCCCTTCGCACCGCCACACACACAGACACACTAGCCAGCCTGCACTGGCCAGGATGAGCGGCTTTTTTGGAGCCAACGGAGAAAACATGGCACAATATGCTGGGAAGTCTGGAGGTGACGGGAGAGCGAGCTGATAAAGGATGACCCGTGAAATCCTGCATTTGCAAACAAACACACGGCTGTTTGATAAAGCTTAGTGAAACACAGCAGGCGGGGAGAGGGAAAACAGATATTACGATCAGGCCTCTTTTTCAGTATCTCTCTTGTGATGCAGAGATAAAGCCGTGCTTCTGATACCATGCCCAAACTTCCAGCCAATGAGAGCAGTATTGTTTTACACATACACTGAAATTGAATCTTACATTAATTGTGACATATCAATTGTCACCAGTGTGTGTTTGTGTGGGTCAGGTATGGTCTACAAGGAAAACAACCTCAAAACATAATAAACAATGTCTTACATAAAATCAGAAACTGTGTCCGTAATTTTGCCTCCGTTTGTAAAAAATAGGCCAATCACCATTGAGTATTTCACTTTCAGCAGTTAATGTTAAAGGGTTAGTTCACCCAAAAATGAAATTGATAATGACTCCGTTCATCTTTGGAACACAGTTTAAGATATTTTATATTTAGTCTGACAGCGTATCCAAGTGTATACTCACTTGCTGTCCACGTACAGAAAGGGAATAAAAACATCATCAAAGTAGTCCATATGTGACATCAGTTGGTTAATTCGAATCTCTTGAAGCATCGAAAATACATTTTGGTCCAAAAATAACAAAAACTACGACTTTATTCAGCATTGTCTTCTCGTCCGCGTTTGTTTTCAAACCTCAAATAAAGATTCAAACGGTCATGAATCAGTTTATTGATTCATGATTTGAAACGCGTGTCAAACTGCCAAACTGCTGAAATCACGTGACATTGGCGAACCGAATTAGAAATTGACCAAGCTACAATAAAAATAAAAAATAAAAAATTAGGAAGAACCTACGCCGAAAATTGACTTATAGGCAACAGCAATCAGCTTCAATAAACAGCTGATTTTAAATGTGCCATGAACTGGCTTTTAAAAAAAATTATACTGTTGTCTGAGGTCAACTAATGACGTTCACATGTTTTTACATTCTCCTGAACGCTGGGTTTTGATGAGCTGGAGACTTGGAAGTAAACACACACGGCTAGGATTGGATAAGATTTGCATATTTAATGAGCTTCTGCTCCCCTGTCAGTTCAGTTCACATGAGGGAGAGATTGTTTTGAAAGCGGCAACTGGAATGATTCTCTCGACCACAGGGCTCGTAAACGTCTTTATCAAACAAACACAATGATTTATTTCTCATCCGCCTGCGATTGATTGGACTTATTTTTGTATTACTTGGCCTGCCTGATCGGAGGATATAAGTGCGAACGCACACACACACACACACACAAACACACACACACACACACACACACACGCACACACACACACACACACACACACACACACACACACACACACACACGTGCCTGTGCACGCCCAAATCAAGAAAGGAATATTATTTTACTATTTGAGATTCACTGGCCTGCTGACAGGCGTACATTTTGGTAGCCTGTCTGGAAAACACACAGCCCCGGGAGTACTATTACATATAAAAAAGGCGTTTTACTCACATAAGTGTGTTGCACCATTCCTGTCGGATCCAATATACAAGGAAAAGCACTGTGTTTTAATCGCAATATGTCTGCAAATCCAGCTCGACCTGAGACTTGTTACAATACAAACGATTAGAATGAAATTTACAATGTCTTCCCCACATGAGCTGGAACTTTATTAAAGATAAATAAAGTGTCACACATTCCTAGTATTAGGATCCGAAGGAAGCATGCAGAGACTGTGTTCTTCCACAACCAGGAATTGTGCAATATCTTGCTATCTTCTTCGGAATGTTTATTGCTGTTGGCTAGCGCGATCCGAACAGCTCCATGAGTCGGTGTGCGGGGCTACTGGATTAGACGTGCTTATTATTCTGTAGAGGTGGTGTTTCGCCACATGATGACATCAAGATGTGACACACGATTGTTTTCTGGGCCTGGTGTCTGTAAGAGCTTTTCTTTGATTAACAATGAAGTTCTCAGCTCTGAAACTTACATGATATTCTTATATTAACATGACCTTTTATATATCAAAAGCTCAAGAGAAAGTTGTTTTCTCAATTCATCAGCCCTTTAACAGACATTTTTTAAAAGGACAGAAAGATGGATTTTTGCTAATTTGATAGGCTATGTGTCTTTTTTTCTGTCTAAAAGTGGCCAAAAAAAGACATTTTAAAGCGAAGCAAAAAAAAAAAAATCCTCAGGATTGGAACCTCTGACTGCTACTAGTGTGCCTCCTCTATTTTAAAACGCATCAGCCACCACTAGCAGCAACTTATTGTGCTGATTGTCTAATGGCGCTTTTCCACTAGCGACGATTTTCTCTGACCAATCAGTGATCTGCAGTTACACGTCACGTTTGTCTTTCAGATAATGTATACCGATTACTCCCAATTTTTTTTATTTGCTGCAAAGACCCATAACCCTGAAATGTAAAATCCAAGCAGTGCCAATGGTATCTTTTCTCCTCATTCCTCTGGCTGCCTGGTATCTCAGCCAACATGGCTACCACTCAGAATGGGCATTAAAAAGAGTGGCAATAATAGTTTTCTATTACAGACAGATGACCATCTGCATGTGTGTGAGTTCATGTTTTTGGTGGGGACTTCAAACTGAATGCACACTGACTCATGGAGACTTCACTGTTTGGACCTAAATAGAAGTCCCCATGAGGAAACAAGATTATAAATCATACAGAATGAGTCTTTTTAAAAATGTCATGGGTATGGTTTAGGGGTAGGGTTAGGGTTAGTGTAAGCGGATATGTGTGTGTGTGTGTGTGTGTGTGTGTGTGTGTGTGTGTGTGTGTGTGTGTGTGTGTGTGTGTGTGTGTGTGTGTGTGTGTGTGTGTGTGTGTGTGTGTGTGTGTCCCAATGTAAACAGCTTAACGTTTGTTCACATTAGCAAAAAAAGACCCATTGTCAACAGTGTAGCAATGTACGAAAAACTACTGACAGGCAGCTCCCTGTTGGTCAGTGTGTTAAATCCAGTTGACCAACTTTAACATGAGCAACAATTTTCGCCCTCACATGAAACTCCCAAATGTGCAGATTCCTATGAGAATGACTGAATTGCACTTGCAAAATTTCACAGAGAAACAGTAAATGTGACCAACTTTTATTGATGTGATTTTGATCTCTCTGTTTTTTGTTTTGTGTATCATAACCTTGCAATATTAAAGGTCCTGTTCTTCGCGATTCCATCTTTCAAACTTTAGTTAGTGTGTAATGTTGCTGTTAGAGCATAAATAATACCTGTAAAATTATAAAGCTCAAAGTTCAATGCCAAGCAAGATATTTTATTTAACAGAAGTTCCAGGAAGACTACAGCAGGAAGTGCAGGGATGTAATGACGTCACTAGAACCGTTTGTTGACTAACCCTCCGTCCATAAGAAAACACAAAATAGGGGGCGTGGTCTTGTTGCTCTCCCACGTGGAGAAGAGCGCGCATTCAGCGCTTGCATCTCCCGTTATGGTAAGAGGCGGGACCTTTCCGGGCAAAGTGCGCTAAGCTGCTGTCCAATCACAACACGGGAAGCGCTGGCCTAATCAGAACTCGTTACGTGTTTCTGAAGGAGGGACTTCATAGAACAAGGAAATCATCAGGCCGTTTTTAGGACAGAGGAAACAGCGCTGTACAGATAAGTAAATTGTGTGAAAAATACTGTTTTTTTACACGCGAAACATGAACTCATGTTATATTGCACACTGTAAACATAATCAAAGCTTCGAAAACACGCGAAGAATGGGACCTTTAATAGTCTCCGTAATATCTGATGCAATAGAGGGTCAATCTTCACGTGAAAATATAAGATGCTAATGGCCTTTGTGGTGTTTGACATACCTTGAAACTATAAAAGTTGTAAAGCACCACAAGTCTTTTACTCCCTATTGTGACATATTTAACTGAGTAAAGCAGCTCCTTGGAAAAAAAAGTAGGGTGGGACTTGATTTTGTTTTTTTAGGAATTGATTGGATGGTTGCGGTTTGCAATTCCATGTGATCTCACATGATTGACAGGTTTCCCCGCCCTCACGCCAGTAAACACGTCATCAGAGAAGAGAAAAGATGTAGCAGGGAGAGGACATTTTTTTTAATAAAAGTTTGCAAAGCACATGAATTAAAAAATATATATAAGAATGATGTGCACTTTAAAGTAAATGCAGATTTAAAGTAAATGGAGCAATATTTAATTCAATTTCCAAATAACTAAAGGGAAACAAAAAAAGAATCAAATATGTCATTAAACATTTATATTTAGGTATAGGGGTTGGTATCAATACTGCCAATATTGGCAATCTCGATTTTGCATATAAATTATTTATTATTGGGTTAAAAAAAAACTGGATTAAAACCTAGCAAAAAAAAAAAGACTTAAAAGCTGTACTGTGTGATTTTTTGTTATCTGATAGAATGACAACAATTATTTAAACTTTAGAGCTGTTTATGCTAGAAAGGCACCTGTTCTCTTTCTTATAATGGTGAATCTGATTGCATGGTTTTTTTCTTCTTTTCTATCCTCTTTCAGGCTGTTGTTTTAACAACAACACTTACATTCAGGCAAAATGCATGCTCCCATCCTCCACAAGGACGTCTAGAAGGCTAAAAGGCACAATCTGTTTCCCTTTGTTAAGATCGGTGTTAAAACAAAGCTGTGTCCGCCAACCACTTCGCCATGGGAAAAACAAAAACCCAGTTTGCCTGCATTGCAATTAAGATCTTTTAAAAGAAAAACGGCAATCCTTCAACTGCGAGGCTTAACTGAGCACCTACGATTTGCACAAATAAGCATAAAAACAAACAAATAGTCCATTATCTCCTTTTGAAATCTATAATGTGTAATTTCTTTATCTTCCTGATTATGGTACTTTGTGATGCTTGAATGGGAAGCCTTGCAACCTCCCCCTTTCTCGCCACTACAACAAACCGCCAAAAAACGGAGAGTGCATTGAAATCCACGTGGGTAGAGAAATTGAAGGGGTTAGGGCGAGGAGCAGGGTGTAATGATAACCTTGTTGGGATGATCCTTTCGCTTCGGTTCCATTTTCTCCAGCTGCATCGATTCACTCTCTCTGCATGAATGAAGGTAAATCTGCAAGAAACCTCCCACTTATTTTATTTTCAGCTCACTTTCCCATAATTCCTCCCCCTAAAATTGTTTGCACAACAATGCTGCAAAACATCTGCAAAAACAGATAATTAATGTGTCAAGTCAAACTAATGCATTTTATATGAAGACTATGCTTCACTGGTTGTAATTATAACACATTTCTCCCTCTCTGTTACTCTTCCCACACACACCTTCCACCCCTCTGAAATGATTACTTGTTTGATAATGCCTGGCATCACATGGAAGCACTTATTCATGGAGTGTGTGCGCTCAGATGTGTTAGCCACCTCCACCTTGATGGTTCGCTGAGCAGAAAATACAGTGTCCATCTCCAAACCTGTGCTCTGTGGTCAGTCTGGCCACCCATCATAGAGGACGTACTGCTGCTCTTTTTGTTGTAAACAATGTTGTAAAAGGTTTTTAACCATTTTTGAGTTTTTCTCACATGAGTAATGGACTTTCACTGTAATAATTGTAATAGTAATATACAAAAAATTACATGTATAATACTTTAAAAAGGGAACAGACATATTTCTGATTTCTGTATGTGTAACATATATTGTTCACAACATCTCTTATACTCACAACATTTATTTGCATTTATATGATCAAAAATACAGCATAAAACAGTAATATTTAATATTCGGATATTGAATATTAAATGTATTCATGTGATAGAAAGCAGTCAGCAGCCATTCAGCAGGTGGGATGACCTTTATGTTTGGTTACATTTGAAATACCAGATTTGTTTGGTTAACAATATTGTGTTGTTAAATGCAGATTCTTTAAGAACCCTACCACATTCTTACATTTCCATAAAGATCCATAATGCTCTTCAAATCTTTAAAAATCATATGTAAAATAAATAAAAACAAAATAAAAATGTATATATATATATATATATATATATATATATATATATATATATATATATATATATATATATATATATATATATATATATATATATATATGAAGGTATTTTGTTTTGTAGATAACCCCATTGTGTAATATTTTATTTCAGTATTTTTTATTTTTTATGTCTCTTTATGTTTATGTTTTTTACTTTTTTTGCTGCTATTTGGACTTCTAGCCGATTTGGGTGCTAAAAAAAACATTTCTGCTGCTTAATAATTTTGTGGAAAGGATTATAACAGCATTTATTTGAACTAGAAATATATTGTAACATTATGTTTTTACCTTCACTTTTTATCAATTTAATGTCTTTGCTGAATAAAAGTATTAATTTCTAAAAATAAATAAAAAAAATAAACTCAAAGGGTTTGTTCACCCAAAAATGAAAAGATTTGTCATCCTAAACCTGCAAGTTCATAATTCATAGAGATTTTAAAACTAATCCATACGAGTTGAGCAGTTTAGTCCACATTTTCTAAAGTTATGGTGATTTCTGAATGCATTATATATTATTTTTCACAAATAATTATAACCAAAGTTAAATTGCATTATATTCACAAATTGGTTGTTTGTCATGTGTTTTTATCCACTGAACGTTTCATAAGGGCTTTATGTAAAGTGCCACCTAAAGATCTTTTGAACAGTAGTGTATATATAATAATAAATACAAGCCCATAAACTGTACTCGCTGTAATAGCAAGCTCAAGAGCCTGATTCAAGTTATCTGAAGTGCTGCCTGCATTATTAAACATCATACAACAGTGTTCACGAAAACCTCAGATTGTCTCTGTATCAAAAATGCCAACCGCTTCTCCTATCGCACAAATAATGGAGTTCAGACAGAGTACAAATTCGCATCTCCAGGTGTGAGAAGCATTCAATGTGTGCAGGAATCTGAGGCGGGCAGGTCCCTGGCGAGTGGCTCCTTTTCACCAGGTCAGCAGGACAGGAGCCGAGCGAGCCAGCGGACCAGCAGGAGTGAGCCCCTCCTGGGGTAAAAAGCAGCTCCTGCTGCCCCTGCCGCACAGCATGGCTCCAGAGCTGTGGGCGAGACAGAGGGAGGCCACTTCTATTGGGCAGGAGTCTCACCATCAGCCAATAGGACAGCAGGGAGCAGTCTGATGCCAGGTGCCTCATCTCCAACTACAGGTGGCTGCAAATACATAATCAATTCTGTCATTTCTCACCTACAACTGGGAGCTTGGATCAGTGTTAGACAGCTTGAGGTTCATGTAATGAGCTTGTTGGAAGGACATCACCTTATTTGTGCACTGTAAAAAAAATATTAAAAAGAATAATGTTTACCTGGTTGCCTTAAAATTTTGAGTTTATTGAAATAAATTTAAGTTAATACAATGAACATTTTTGAGAATCGACAACCTTTATTCAAATATTCTTAAAACATTTTGTACGTTTATTGGGTAATTGTGTGCGTTTTATTTGTGAAGACGCAGTGAAAGATGACAAATTGTGCTATTTTCATGATTTATCACATTTTTTATTTGGTTTAGAATCAGATACAATACTATTTTGAGTTTCTATCTATTAAAACAATTTCCTGCATTGTATCAACTCAAATTTTTAATTTCCATAAATTCCAAACCAGGTTACTTACTTTTTTAAGTTAAACCAACAATATTTTTTTACAGTGTGTGTTTTATGGTTCCTAAATCATATTATTTATCATTTTCAGGCTGTTATCCTATTCATTCATTTCCATAATGCTTCAGAATCAATAGGAGAGTGATTCTAAACTAACCTTTGAGATTATTTTAAATTTTACATGCATATCATAATTGCCTTTTAAATAATCTCGTCTTCCCTTTGAATTATATTCATGTTTTGTGAACACAGCCTTAATTTCTCTACCCTGCAATAAATTAATGTTTAAGAAAATATGAAGGAAATGCTGGCAAAATATAAAACAAGTTATTTTATCCGTGCCACATAACTAATAAGATTATATTCATTTTATTATAATTTAATTAGTATGCTGACTCAACCTCTTCAAATTATTTAATGAGCAAACCAAAGATGGAAACCAGTCCCACAACAGTTCAAACCTGCATCTAAAAATAATTCTAAAAATCAAATGTATACAGATAAATTATGAACCCTTTTTGCTCTGAAAAAGGTTTCAAATTTACATAATTCACAACTGGACTGATGTCTACACATCAGGCACCACAAATTGTGGCAAATATGAAGGAACGTTGAGCTATGTACTTTACTAATATAATATACTCTGATGGCTGTCAATTAATGATCCGTTCTGCATCAAATATCCAAATACTGAGGTCACAGGCAAATTAATGGAACACAACCTACATGTGTTAGCCAATTAAAGAGGAGGTCAACCTCGAGGGAGGGCCTTTATATATTAATGGACTCCTCTGGTCTGTTGTATAATGGAGTCAGTAAGCTACATAGATGTGCAGTGTAGAGATTTTTATTAAAATACACCAGGTATTTTTTACATTTACAATGCAAACGCAACACAAGTCATTATAATTAGCACAAATTCTTATCATCAGCCTAACTGAATGTTCCGTATATAACTGCATAATATTTACTGAAGACATTGATGAACTATGTATTTTTGAAAGCACTTTGTTTTGATTATGAAGCTTTGTGAACTGATTTCTTTACCAAGTTTTATCATTAAAACTAGTTTAGCATGTTATCACATCTGCGATTGACTTTGATGAGACAGTTGTCTTCAAAACATTATAAAACACAATGACTGTTCTTGCACTGAAAAGAAATCCTTTAAATATTTTTCATTCTTGTCCAGGAGTGCTCAGATAATAAAATACAATACTTGCACAATAAAATGTAATCAAATCAGTTTATATGATATTGTAATAGTACTGGATCAGGTTCTCCATATCACCACAGTTCAGTGCAGAGAGAGATTTGCAATAATACAAGTGCTTGACAACAGATCACAGCTGGCATAAAACATGCATGCGCGCACACACACACACACACGTGCAAGTAAAGATGCACAAAAACACTTGGCACAAACAAGAACAGACACATTTACTGGCCTTCTGTCATTCTCCAGGAAATGTCGTGTCCTCAAAGCACAGCTTTCCAAATGTATAAAAAATATATTGTCTCACTTGTCAGTTGCAAGGGATTCTCTATGACTGGCTGCTGTGAATACGTGTAAAAGTTTACATTCGTGCCAGCATTATTCTGAATGTAGGCCTATTGATCAGTCACCGGGATTGCTGATCAATGTTCTGAGCTACGTTCCTACACAATAAACTCTTCTCACGAAGCAAAAACTAAAGGAAATGAAACCATAATTAGTCTACATCATTACTGCAGTATTCAAAAGCTGTGAGGGAATTCAATAGAAGAAGGAAGGGGTTTGTTTATTGAGATTTTTGATCAATATGAAAACTTTGCTTTTAAACATGACGTGGGTTAGAGAGCTTTTTTTCTGCAAGTCGATTTTTTGGGACTTTAATGGCATATTTTCACATATAATGAGAAACACTTAAACATACAGCTGGGTGATATTTGATGTATTTAATAAAATTCTAAAATTGTATGTCTGGTTTACCTTCAAAGAGCAAAATGCTACTCTATAACATCCAGTGTGTAAAATCTGGTCTGTTTTAATGTCGTCACATAAACAAACAAGAAAACAGGTCTCAATGCATCTCCTTAAGGTAGAATCAAGAAACCTAGCTGGTTCTTTTTATTGTAATTTAATGTTATATTTAATATATTTAAATGTTAGTGAGAAAAAATACTTTTAGATATGAATTTGCATAATTGGCTGATCTTTGCCAAAGAACTGAACCAGAAGCGATGCGCCCCGTTTCTCTGATGCAAGCGGCAGCCACTGTTAATTCATTAGCACAAGACTAATATATAGCCTATTAAGTGAATAATTGAGCTTCATTTAAAAAAAAAAAATTATAACTGAATTATTTGAACATTATACATTAAAGATATTTGTGAATACATGTAGGGTAAGTGCAAATGGGTGTAAAACTAAACTATCAGGCTACTATAGAGTATCTGTATGCTAGTATAAGCTAGACATATAATGTAGTTCAAACTGCATGATTTTGTAGGAATGATTTTGTAGGAATTGTAATAAGGAGCTAAATCATGCGAGCCCAAAGAAATCGTTTGGAGTCCTAACAGAGATCCGGGCTGTGTCATATATAGACATTTTGAACAAGTAAATACTTCACGACTACTAAAAAGTAATTCTATATATTAGGCTAAGAGTGTGTGCAGTATGGATGTAATCTGGACATTCGCCATGTTGTCATTATCATGCGGCTATACCTGTCAGTTGCGTCGCCTCACTGCCACTCATAAATCCTCTCCCGTGGCCTCATGGGAAGATGCACACTTCAGAATCAATCAGAAAAAAAGTAGGTCATCCGGGTACTTTTTGCCTACTCTTTCATGAGTACAGTGAATTTATCCTGCCTACTATCTAGAAGTACAGACTATGCGATTTCGGTTGCAACCCTGATATCGAGGAGGACTTCCTGCAGCCGATTTGTCGCTGAACCCCATGCTACAGAATACGGAAGTTTGTTTTGCATAACCCACACTTAGACACATTATATTTTAGGAAAGTCTGGCAGAGTTTAGTTTGTAAGCAACATATTCAAGTATGAATAAGGAATGAATAATGTAAAATAGTGTTTATCTGGACATGAAATGTTTAGACTGATCAATAAGGACCAAAACCACGGCCTCATTAGCCTACTATTTTGCACCAGCAAACTGCATCCATTAACCATTTAATGAAAATCTTTTCTAATCTAAATGAGTGTTGATTTATTTGATGTGCACTACCCTTTTCAAAGCTAAAGGAAGAGTATACACCTGTGATGCTCTCAAAGATATCCCATTGACACAAGTGCTCTGAAACTGAGCACAATGAACTTTTTGGCACACTCGATTCACCAAGTAATTCATGACCTCCGAACACAATTTCTTTGGCAACACGAGAGCATTGATAATTAATACGGCTGGGGTAATTTGCAGGTGCAGATCTTGATTTATTTTTAGCCCTTTCAGGATACAATATCCCTGAAGGAGCAGGGGCAAACAATCAAAGAGCAACATTTCTGAGTCAGTTCATTCAGGTTATATATAAATATACAGAACGCCATTTTAGCTGAAGAACACTTTAATAAACTGACTGTCCACCCTTTATTTGGGATAATTTATTGTGATAACAGAGGTTAAGCGACACACTCAATGTTTTATTAATCAACAATATGCAGATAGTTACCGACACATTAAAAACTAGAAGCAGTTCATTAAATCAAATTAAAGTGCATACTTCATCTGTTTTTGTAAGCTATTAACACCTCATAAATAATACATAGTACATGCAACTCATGCTTACAACCACAAAGACCAGGGACCAAAAAGACTGTGTTATAGAGACCTCTACTGTTCTATGCTTGTAAATGCATTTTCATTTCATCTGGGGTTCGTTTTCAATTGCTGAGTAAAATAGTACATATTACAACAACAAACAAAATCTATATTATTAAACCATGATTTTGTAATGTAGCTTTGAGTGGACTTAAAATAAATCTTTAAACACATTTCTCACTCTCTCAAAAGTTTATTTACATGTATCAGGAGAATTGTTTTCCCCCTCTCTCCCTCTTCTCTTTGAACATCATGAACATTCCCACCGCAGTGTCATTTTTATCACACCTCAAATGATGCATTGTGTAATAGCATGCTGAGATTGAAATGACAATTTGAACGTTTTTGGACTAAAAATAAAATATTTTCATCAGCTAACATTTGTGTATGCTCATAGAGACAACGAAATAATATTTTCACACTTTTTGTATAATTTGAGTTTGATTACCTTGATTTCTCTTTATTTTCCTCACACATCTGATGTTGGACAAGAAGTTCTGTCTCACAGACTTCTGCTCTAATTCAAACTTGCGTATCCATGTCTTTTTGGACCTTGCTTTGTGCACTGGTGCACAGTCATGCTGGAACAGTAAGGGGCCATCCCACAAAGTTGGGAGCATAAAATTGTCTGAAATATCTTGGTATGATGAAGCAATTCTTTCACTTCAAATAAGGGGCCAAGCCCAACTCCTGAAAAACAACCACACACATCATGAGAAGCACGATTCGTCACTCCAAAGAACACGTATCATCACTGCATCCAATGCTTTGGATTGCTGCTCGGCCATGGAAACCTATTCCATGAAGCTCTCCATACACTGTTCTTGAGCACATCTGAAGGCCACATGAAGAGGTCTGTAGCTACTGACTTTGCAGAAAGTTTGTGACTTCTTCTGCACATTGTGCGCCTCAGCATGCACTGACCCCACTCTCTGATTTTACGTGGCCTGTGATATTAGTGGTTGTGGTTCCCAATTGCTTCCACTAACAGTTGACCATGGTATATTTAGTAGAATATTTTGGACATATTGCACAGGTGGTAGAGCTTGAATTCACTGAGCTCCTGAAAGCAACCCATTCGTTCACAAATGTTTGTAGAAGCGTCTGCATGCCTAGGTGCTTGATTTTATACACATTTGACCATGGAAGTGATTGTAACACCTGAATTCAATGATTTGGAGGGGTGTCCCAATATTTTTAGCAATATAGTGTATATAAGAAATATAACAATCATATTCATATAATACATATTAAAATGCTTTATATGTATTTTACTTTTTTATCATTATCAATTAGTTTACTATTCTAAATTATTTTATGATTGGTTTTCGTATTTTAAGACTGAAATGTAAAATTTGTTTAATATGATCCTACGATGCGTTATTGTTGGGGCCTATAAAAGAAGAAGAAATATGTGCTTCTTTGAATTCCTTTATTAATCGGTCTGTACACAAGTTTGGCTTCATACTGTACATTACTGGTAAATATTTTTTTTTAAAATGCACAGTGTTGAAGCTGTCTATAATCATTATATTCAGTCAGTTATCTCTTAAATTTGGTGAAACTGGATTTTTTTTTAAAAATTCATCAACCAAGAGTGAAGCCATATGATATAATTTATATAAATAAAAATAAAAAGTCTGCTGTTAATTTGATGTAAGCCTTAAATTTGTCGGAAGCAAGTACATTCTTCGTGTAGAAGTCGAAAATTATCAAGCGATTCAGTTAATTATAGTTGCCAATGTGAGTGATATTTCATCATCTTTTTCTTTTGGGCAAAGTTATGCACATTAACCCAGAGAGTAACAAATAAAGATCACAGATTGTAAAGGGTGTAAAGGGTGTATTAAATTAGAAGCACCCCAGACGTCCTGGAAGATATTCCAGCACCTGCATCTATCTCTCATTGACTCTCATCTCCCCTCACTCATCAGTATTCCCACACAAGAGAGCATCTCTGTTTGGGTGTTCTCCCTTCTGTCTCTCCTCAGGCTGATGTGGTGGAGGACAGTGAACAAAAGTGGAACACAATCAGTACTGAGCAGCTGCTGGCATCCTGACCCCCAACCCACCCAACCCCTCTGTCTCCCACTCCCTCACTCAGACACACACACAAAGCCTTGAAAATGACCACATAACCTTCACCAAACTGGGAATCTCCCTAGGCAACTGAGGGAGTTCTGCTCCAGTGGGACTGTATTCCAGTAAATCATCGGTGTCATGAGCTTACATGCACACACATTCACCTACTTCAGGTCTTTCAAATGTGCTCTCAGTCTCTGCTCTCAACTTAACATGGATGGATGGATAGGAGCTGATTTAAGAGCAGTGCAATGATGAAAAATACAACATTTTGCCTAACAATAACAATTTCTGTATTATAAATCTTGTTATAGAAGCTATAGGGGCTATTATAATGTTTTTTTGATACATTCTACAAAATAATAATAAAAAAATAAAAAAAATAGATGATTAGCCTATATCTTGGACTGTAATACTGGCTCCAATCTAACTAATAACATTAAAATGATGCATTGTTCTTGGGAAGTTACATATACATGGAGCTAAAGTAATGTCTATTACACCCTCCTTTATGTTTTTCTGGGAAGACAACTTTAGTGAGTTGAATTAAGCTACTATAAAAATGTATAACGACATCTCTTACACTGAAAACAGTCATTTGTAGAATTTTATGTTTTACCCTGTACAATGTAACATCTGGTATATGTATCCCCTAATTTCTGCTTGACATGTTAAACGTCATTGTATATTATTCTGAAAGTAAAAAAAAAAAAAAAGAAGCTAAAAAAAAAAAGCTAGCCTATTTGGGCCAACATTTTTGAATAAGCAAAGTAGCCTATTCGTTTATTTCAAAATATAGGCTAAATCATAAATTACATATTGATTCCAAACATTGACTGTAATCAAACATATTAATAAGCATGGGTTGTGTAGGCTATACGGTAAACATACAAAATCTAAAAAGATTTTAATGGAATAGGCCTATTCCATTGAGTTCCTTTTAGATTTTGTATTATAGGCCTAAATAAATAGAGCATTGGATAAAAAAACTTGGAAATTTCACTTTACCTTTCAAATCCAGTAGATGGCAATCGTACCTCACCATGCGTGTACACATAGTTGATGCAATTCCTAACACACACGCACACGCACACACACCATAGTAGACAGTAAAAAAAACACATACACACACACTTCTATTCCTTCTTTACCTGTATAGAGTGGCAGAGAAGTCCTGTTTCCTGTTTCTGAAGAGGCCGTTCCTTCAGCAAACCTGCTCAGACACGCCTCAGCAGTCAGCACTGTCACATCACAAACAATGTCATTGCGACAAAACAAGGATTTCAAATTAAACCTTTTGAATAAAAAATCTTACATAATAATTGTATTAAGCATGAATAAATAAAATGCCTTTTATTATAATGCGTTTTTAAAAAATAAAAATGCTGAAATAATTTTTCATTGCATAATGTCCCTGTTGTTTACTTGAGCTTTCACTGGGTGGTGTGTGAGTTGGAGGAAGGCTCTCACTCTGACAGCTCAATAAGTCATACATTTTGAGGCCAATGTGCGGAAGTTTTCCGGATCCGAGTTAGGGAAAGAGGACGAAACTTCTACATTTTCAACGCCCATATAACGTTATATGGGTCAGATAACTGGATTTTACCGAGCTATGTTTTGCTAATCGAGAGCGGTCCCTGCTGCATAACACAAACACAAACGCGTAATTTTCGCTTCATTTAGGGACAGAAAGGTTTGTTTTTACTACGTTTTGTTTATTTTAGGAGCTCATATCGCATGTTAATGGTGATTAAATTGTTGATACCACGATGGCAGTGAAGGTAAGTTTTGGCATAACACTGGAATGAACACTACTGATGAAATGACCGTGGCGCGTTTGTAGGGACCACAGCGAGTAATCGATAATTCATGTAGCCTATTTGTGTCATGGACTACAGCGAAAATTCATGTTGCTTTATCGTCGTATGCTACGTTGTAGACATAGGCTAGTTAATCGCTGTACACTGCATTTTTCAACATAAGGGTCTAGCCAAGAGTCCATGAAGCGAATGCCAAAGAAATGTTTTTTTTTTAGTCCAGTGGTAATTATTGAATAGGTAATTTAGCTGGTCACGTATTGTGAACTAGTATCGCCCAGTTTGCTAAAACCGATACCCTATTCGTGAACGAATTGTTCTATTGAGCCGGATCTTTTCAATGAATCGTTGGCTACTGATATAGCGGGGAAGATGCCCCCCGTAAGAACCACGTGGATTTACTTTTAAATTGTAACATTGATGATGATAATGATACATCAGCCAATATGTGCCTTATTATAGGAAATAAATAGGAACATTTGCTAATTTAGTTGTTATAGAACAAAATGTAAAATTATTCAAAGAGCCCATCTTACTACTGGGGTAAATTGGCCCGGGGTAAAAAGCCCCCCACCCCACTCCCAGCCAAACTTTTACAGAATGTAGGCTACAAATTGATATCATTTTTATTAATATTTAAATAACATAAATGTATAATAATAAATCAACTATTCTATTTTGACAATTTAGTTGAATCCTGAATAACCGTTGTCAGACAAAGTAGGATGAAGAGATTCATCTGAAAGTTGCAATTATTCTTTGACCTATATAGTCATATAAATAGTTACATATTTAACACCATATTTTAATTGAAGATATTTCAGCAACACTATGAATGTTGAATTGAAAGATTCCACTCAACTTACTATAGGTTTTAATAAAAGGAAAGATATCTGAAATACTAATAATTAATGGAAACACTGAATAATAAACCTGAATCCCACCATTTACCCTACACAAAACCGGTTTGGACAATTAATTTATGAATCAGACTGAATCAGTGAGGCTGAGTAGGCTAAAAGTTACTTTAACAGTGCAATACCTGAAATACTAGCATACTGGAAATATGTAGGCTAACATAGAACATAATTGTGTGGCAGTTTTATGAACACAAAATAGTGTTTTATCAAAATGGTTTTAGGTTTAACTAGAATATAAACCTCAAAAGCAATAGAGTGTGCTTTTTTGTAACTTTTTATTTGGAGCATGTAATATACAACACTGGGTGACCATGTGATAAGTTAATTACATCATGATATAGAGGAATTACTCAAGGTTTTTTTTTTTTTTTAAGTTTCCAGCATAGGTAAATATTAGAGGAAAATTTAGTTTTTAATTGTCTTAAATATATTTTTATAAGTACGTGACACTTTTAAAACTCTCAATACAACATTCCAAACTGATCACACAGCTATAATTTCATTCAAAACCTGTTCTGCTTCTTTCATTAGGGTTGTATATATTTCCACACAGTCAAAACACAAGATTACTGTCACATGTTCAGGGACTATAAATGATACTGTAAGCATTTAAATGCTTGCACTATTGCATTGAGCAATGACATTTATGTTCGCGGTTGCTTAATGTATACACAAAAACAAATTGGTTTATGATTTACTTGTAAAATATACTTAATCTTTTGTTTTATTTACTACTTAGAAAAATATATTTTGCAGTGTAGCCTACAGACTCACTGGTTTTCTTTACAAAAGGGTAAAGTAGTACTGTACTGTAAAAAGATGGCTGTCCTTTCAATAAGGGCCTGTGCCCACCTCTTTGGCATTTCAAGTTTACAAAGTCATTGATTGTTTCTTCTCGCTTGCAGTCTATGCTCTGTGTTGACGGTACAAATCAACACACACACACACACACACACACACACACACACACACACACACACACACACACACACACACACACACACACACACACACACACACACAATTATAAATTATAATTCTAAAAGTGTTAGATTTTGATTTAAATTGGCAATACTGTAACAAGTGAATTGTTACTGTTAATTTAGTTTGGTTTTAAACATGTAATGGTGATACTTTACAAACACAAAAAAAACCTAATGTTTTAAAAACAGCCTGATTTGTTAAACATAAAGGTCGATTCGATTAAAATGGTTAAATGTGTTAAAAGAAATCAGAACAATTAAAAAAGGGTATGAAAGTAGCATTGCGAAAGGCTGTTATGTAAAGTACATTTTAATCAAATCTTTTGGGTGTGTACATTTCTAGGTTTGAACAATCTGCTCAGGAATTAGTACTAAGAGTTTTGAAAATTCATAAAATATTCCAAATTCACCAAACTTGAAAAAAAAGGTCTCTCAGATCTAATGAGCTGCCTGAATAGCATTTGTGGCAATAAATGCAGGTTCCAAGTCAAATGTGCACAAACAGTTGCTGACTTGAAACCCACCCAAAAAAAGCTGTCTTGTTAGGCAGCTCACTAGATCATTATGGCCCAGTCCTTTTGTGTCGCCTGTGTCCACCTTATTGCTGTGAACAGGAACATGGTGCATCCTGTCAGGAACAGAACCCAAGGGAACATGTCATTCAGTGTACAATGATTTGTCAGCATTATCATTCAAGTGAACATGTCCTTTTGGTATGGATACACACTCGGTGCACTAAATATGAAAGATGAACTTGGTTAGAGGTGGTCTGACCCAGAAAACCAGTTTTAATGTTTTGGTTTACATGTTGGCTGTGTTGTGTGGTCACTGGTCATATGGATGAGGGTATTAAATCTTCCTGCATGTAGTAAGATGGATCTTTTTGGGTGATAAGGTGACATTGCTGTGAACAAATGTGTTTCATCCTAATATTCTCATTTGGGAACTGTGTAGATGGCGTACATCTCGAGACAAAACAATGGCACTGACGTGTTTTAAGATATATCAGTGCAGGTTATTTTTTAGTTAAAATAGCTCAATAATACATTTTAGTCTAGCTCTAGCTTAAGCCTTGTTTGTGTTTATTTTATAATCACACATAGCAGCACTATAGAGTTTTGCTGAATATTTCTATTTATAATTTGATATAACATTACACATTTAGCCTGAAATAAACAGATGAACTGAAGCATAGAGAATTAAACTGAAGTGTAATTCTTCTGAAGGTTTTCAGTATCAAAACACAGAAGTGAAAGTTTTATTCGTGCCACACTGAAATATTAATGCCGTAACTATTCTGTGTTACCCATATGTTTGCCGTGGGCTTTGTGTTCAGGCTCAGGTATTATATGACTTCACCGCTGAGCCTGGCAACAATGAGCTGACTGTTCTAGAAGGTGAAATACTCACAATCACAAACCAGGTGAGGATCCGCAGCACTAATGTTTCAAGATCCAAATTTGTATATATGTATATACCCACACAGACACACACTGCCATTCAAAAGCTGGTGTCAGCACTCTACGAATAAGGCTCAATATACAGATATACTGATTTTTTTACAAGGGTTTTTCCAGTATTTGCATTGCATTGTGCTTTGTTTTAGGATTAAAGGAAATGTCTGTAACAGATAATGACTGTATTTAAATTATAGTAATATTTCACAACATTATTGTGTTTATATAGATTTTCATATGTGTATACACTTCTATATTTTTGTAGAATGTAGGCGGTGGCTGGGTAGAGGCTCGGAATTCCAGAGGAAACGTAGGCCTGGTTCCAGAAGACTATATTGAGGTAAAAACCAAAAACCTAATCGTCAGCTTTTTTTCTTCTTATACAGCGCATTAGAGGTGTGAGATCATTTTTAGTACTCAAAAAAGGGGCAAAATGAAAGTGAATTTGTTTCCACTGTCCAGACCACATCAGTGAGCAGAGTGTTATTTTCTGAGCTGATATACTAAAAAGTATTTTTGGGGAATTGATTCAGATTACTTTGCATTTTCCTTCTATAGTATTACATACTTTTTTTAAAGAATTCATATTTGTCTTTTTTACATACCAGGCTACTTTTTTATGAATATATTTATATATTATATATATTTATATATTCTAATGTTTGCAGGTCAAGCATGGTTCCACACCAGCATCAGCGACACAGCACATTGATGCTCACAGTCAAGGTTACAACAACAGCGCAGCAAACACGCAGGTACCCCATCAACTAAATGATTTGTTGTGGTGAGCATGCACTATAAAAAAACTCTAGCTTATATGTTTAAAATACTACAATATGAGTCACAATATCTGCATGTTGTATTAAAGTTCCTCTAATGAAATGTAAAGCAGCTCTTACTAAAAATAAAGTAGCCGTAACCAACAAAACCCTTATTCAAATCGAAGTTTTTCTTCCTCATTTTCACAGCCACCTTTTACTAGAAATCCACACTCATTTAATGAGAGTTCTAGTGAGCATAGCATGCACAAAGGCCCCATGTGTCATCTGCAGTTGAAATCCATTTCCTGTGGAAGCAGGAGAATGAGAGTAAATGGGCCTCATTATAGCTCGGGACATTAAGCACGAGGACCCGTCTCTCCCCGTCTATCCCTTGCTCTTTGTCTTAGTAGGTTGTCAGATGTCCTCACTTGGTGTTGTCCACCACAGCACCAGTGTGCATGTATTAGTGTTGAAATGTTTGGCAGTCTGCAGATTGATGAAGGTGAAAATAATCTTTCTACTATCTGTAGAACATTTTGGTAGAATTGTAGCAAGAATAAAATGCCTAACCAATAATATTTTGACTTTGACCAAATTTAAATCCCTCATGGTCTTACTAACCTTTTATTTTAAAGTTTTATGGTTAAATGCTTTATTTTACTAGTCTTGTAATAGTGAAATATATAGTTTACAAAATGAAAATTTAAGTGAAAAAAAAGTTTTTATTCTTTAATCTATTGGTTTATTTTATATATATTTTTACTTTATGATATTTTATTAATATTTATATATATATATATATATATACACACAACAACACACATAATTATGCCAAAATGCCCGTTTTGTCAAGTATTCTCAAAAAAGCAGTCTTAAATGATCTAAATAACATCTTGAAAGAACTTAGTTTTGAGAAAATGAGATGAGCGTGACAGCGCATCAGATCCGTTTCATGTTAAACATCGGCAGATCTTAAAGTGACAGCAGCCTAACTGTGCGTTCACACCGCCTGCAGCGAGAGCATCCTAAAGCCGGAAGTCCTTCATTTTCAATGGGAGCCTGAGGCAAGCTTCAGTGAGAGCGGCATGCCGTGTCCTGGACGATTTGGGCATCGAGGAGAGTTGAAATCAGCTCAACGTTATGGTAATAAGCTATGACGCGGTTCGGCGGTCACCAATTGGAATTTAGAAGTGCTCCGCTTGACTTTGGTTCCGATTTTGGTAAACTTTGGTTCGGACCACATTAGTTCCCAAGCCAAATGTAGGTGAAGTTGATCATTGCTGTGCGGGTTTCCCTATCATTTATGACGTGATCATTAATAGTGATGTGTAATTTGTTAAGAAGGCGCGCAACACTATTTTATAGGTGCTAGAACGCTTGTTTTTTAGCGGGAATGCAATTAATTCTTACTTTCACATTTAAACGATTTCATGAGGTTAACTTGTGGGTCAGTCTGCCAAAAATGCTTGTTTGCTTTGTGTCCCCTTTAAATACAGTTTAAGAAAAGACCAAGCATTCGATCTACGTCAGACCGCCAGCCATCCACGAATCTTTATACAGTGTCGTTGGCAGGGTGGCCAGAGCGAATTTTGACACTCTCCCGGCGGCGGTGTAAACGCACCGTAATAAACTGGTTGCTGTTATGTCTGTCATTAATGTTAATCAAAGAACAAAGGTAACAGGGAAATTGTAGCTTTAAAAATGATTAATCTATATTTAATTTATAATTTATGCAGTTAAGAAAGGTATCTGATGACCTTATTCCATTTTTGTATATTTATTATATATGAAGTAAATATGTATGGAATTTATTATAATGGGTTTATGTGAAAAAGTTTATGTAAGTTCACTTAAATTATATGTTGGTATTTTTTTTAAAGCTTAATGTTGAAATTGATAGCTTTTAATTATGCTGTAGACTGGGTAAACCCAGCCTGATCTGCCGGCGATTTGATTTCGCCCTGCAGCTCAGTCTGGAAACCTGTAAATTAATTTCTACTGCTTCTGTTATACTTTTGCGGGAACCAATCACAGACTGGCTTATCCACCTGGCGCGCTATTGGTGGGTTTAACATGATGAAGGATAGAGATGGGTTGTTGCCCATTGATCACACCTCTTGTGGTCTGATTGGTTGAAGGACTATCCAATTGTGTAAAGAGTTATTTGAATTATGCTCATTGTCACAACTTTTGTGTAGTGGAAAATACAGAACATAACTCCCCAGAACAATGTTCAATCTTAAATTGAGCTTGGTCTGGTGATAAACTGTAAGGTTGAATGTCTGACATTAATGTTTTAATCACATAAACGTCGCACACCTGTGTGTGATAGGTGCGTAGGAGAGCAGGACAAATAAGTCCTATTATCATCAATTGGAAAGGAGATTTCTCCTTTCCAATTGATGACATTAATGTTTTAAAAAAAAACAATTTCTTAGATACATCAGTAGCTGTATTTATATCAGTGATATTTGCCTTCATTCATAAAATTTGCCATTACAACAAACATTTGAAATATACTGTCTTTTCAGTAAATATAAGTTGTGAAATTATTGCAATATAAAAATATATTCATATTTATATTGACATAAATATGTTTCTAATTGCAATGAATTACATTCAAAGTTTGATTAATTCAACTTTTTTTAATCGATTGACAGTACTAATACATAGATATATGATATATGATAGATATATATAAAATACCTGGAAGGTGAAGGTACTAATTAAGGAACTTGCCACTGTCGCCAAAGTAAGTAGTCATTGGCTGTGGCTAAAACGAAAGGAGACAGTGTGGGCTGCCAAATTATCTATATAGTCACCATGCGACACACACCCAGATCTGACCAGCCTGTGATGGGCCTGCATCTGCTGAGGGTGTCTTGTGATTAAAGGCCCAAACATCCAATGAGGCAGCAGAACACAACGGACGATGTGTCATATTGGTTCAAAGATCCACATATATAATTATTTGAGTAATTTTACAGTGAACACTTTTAAATTTACTATGAATATAGGGGGGTCCAGCTGTACATTTCACACCTTGGATGGCCATATATACAGAATTTATCTCCATGGGATGAAGCTGGTCACGTGTATCTTGAGTACAATCACCATTTGGAGGAAAATTGAGCAAATGGTACAAGTGGTGAAAAGACGACTTAATGTTTCCATCAGCCTTCGATATCTTTAGAGTGATCCACAACACCAAAGTACTAATAACGATAAACACATCAGTAATGTTGTTCTCAGGGTAAATGGTATAGATGGTCTTAATAGGTGAGGCCAGGAAGTACGAAAAAAAGATTTTGCTTAGCTGGATGTTAGTCTTTAGCAGCATCAAGGTCAGGTCTATTGATGGAATTGGCCATTAAATCTTAGACTAATGGACTGTCACAAACTCAAGAGCCTTTAGCCTTTTAGTTCTTAAAGCACATCCCTTTTTTTAGTGGACAGATTTGAGAGAACTGTTTCTTATACCTTATATATATATATATATATATATATATATATATATATATATATATATATATATATATATATATATATATATATATATATATATATATATATATATATATATATATATATATATATATATATATATATATTCATTTCCTTTGTCACCATCAGCCATTTGTCCAAGAAGTTTTTATTTGTGTGATTTATGGTTTGTACAATCTCTAAAATGGCAATTTGATTCTCATTACCGTTGTTTTATACTGTTTGTGTCTCTACGTATTCAAATCATGTGAAGTTCTGCGAAGAACCTTTTCGTTTTTTAGTGTAAAGAGTATTTGAATAATCCGAACAGCTCTTTTCTACTATAAAGAACCTTTAGTGCAATGGAAAGGTTCCATGGGTGTTAGAAGTTCTTCATGAACTCATCAATAGCAATGAAGAAGCTTTATGTTTCAGAAGTGTGCTTTGGTTTTAGGTGATTGGGCTAGCCTGTTTTGTTTGTTGTAGGTCAGACATGGTGCTATGGAGCGAATGGAGATCCAGAAGCAAATATTATGTGTGAATTTGACTATGAGGCAGCTGCATTTTTGATGTGCTTCCAGTGTCAAGCCAACCTAGGAAGAGTGAATCGCTGTAATCTAAATCTAGTTGTGAGGTTGATGGAGTCTAAAAAAGGATGTTACTAGTAAAATTTGTGTATGGCTAATTTGAGCAGATACCTTATGTATTTAAATCGGTCAACTGAGAAATAATTCCAGTACAGGTATTGTAAGGGATTGTAGGAAGGAGCTGAAAGATTCCACTTTAAGTTCAATGTAACCGTTTAGGAAACTTCACTACCTATACAAAATTTCAAATCAAATGTTTTGAGGGTCAGCATGGATTTAGATTTGTTTAAAATAATAATTTAATGTTGTATTTTATTTAGGGGGTTAATGGAAATGAGGCTTGGACTGCCACGACATGGTCCAACAACAACGCTGCAGACAACTGTAACTACTATGAACAGGAACCAGTAGGCAATAATGGTAACAGGAAAATATAACTATCTACAATATCGTTCAAAAGATTGGTGTTCGGAATTAAGAAATTAATAATTGTATTCAGCAAGGAAGAATTAAATTGGGCCAGAACTGACTGTAACAATATATATATAGAGAGAGAGAGAGAGAGAGAGAGAGAGAGAGAGAGAGAGAGAGAGAGAGAGAGAGAGAGAGAGAGAGAGAGAGAGAGAGAGAGAGAGAGAGAGAGAGAGAGAGAGAGAGAGAGAGAGAGAGAGAGAGAGAGAGAGAGAGAGAGAGAGAGAGAGAGAGAGAGAGAGACTCTTAATACCAATGCTGCATTTATTTATTTATATAGACTAGAGTAAAAACAGTAATACTTTGAAATATATTTCCAATTTAAATGAACTGGTTTCTGTTGTAAATTATTTTAAAATGTATTTTTTTCCTGTAATGGCAAAGCTGAATTTTCATCATTACTCCAGTCTTCAGTGTCACATGAGCCTCACAAATCATTCTAATATGCTGATTTGCTGCTCAAGAAACATTTATGATTATTATTAATATTAAACACAGTTGTGCTGCTTAATATTTTTTTCAGGATTCTTTGATGAATAGAAAGTCTAAAAGAAAAGCATTTATTAGAAATCTTTTTTTGTAATATTTATTAACTTAATACATTTCTTTACTGTCTACCCGAAACTTTTGAATGGCAGTCTATCATGCTTTTCAAAATAAAATTTCAACATTGATAATATTAAGAAATCCTTTTTTTCTGAAGAATCATGTAACAATGAAGACTGCAGTAATTGCTTCTGAAAATTCAACTTTGCCATAACAGGAATAAATTACATTATAAAACATTAAAATAGAAAACAGTTATTTTAAATTGTAATAATATTGTACAGTCTAACTGTATATACTGTATTTGTGATCAAATAAGTGCAGCATTGTTAAGATTTAAGAGACTTTTTGCAAAAAACATTATTATAAAATCGTACGACCCCAAACTTTTGAACGGTACTGTATAACATATCTCAAGTTTAACTTCCTCCTGTATGAAAGTATTTTTTTATTTGGGCACCATACTCTGTAACAGATACAGCTCATGAATGACTTCTACAGCTTTAAGTCATGTGGTCTGAAAAATCAGCTTTGTTATTAGGACTTTGAACTTTCTCCAATTTATCAAGCTCTTTTAGAATGCCATAGATAAAGTTTGAAATAAGCTCTTTATGCAACTGAGGTAGCCAAGTTGTACGTGGAAGAAGCTGTATAGCGTCATTGGTATTTTACCATAATCACATTCACTACAGTTGTCTTTGCTGGTTCCCGTTATAGAATATGTTATATGTTTTGAAATATGCTGAAATAAGCTGAGTGTTATATATTCACATTTGCACAAGGAAGCAGATCCTTTTCTGGTCCCTCCCTATGAAATCCAGCATGAAAACCCTTGTGAAAAATAATGACACTTTAGCATACTTTTATGCACACTTTTTATATATGATAATGGTACAGAGAAACAGTATTGTTGGAATCACCTTCAGAACAATCATTTTCAGCTGGTGAACGATAAAAACACTGACAGCCAATCAGAATCCGTCTTGCTTTAAGAGCTTGAACATTTAAAGCGTTTTTCCGTCTGTTATTCTATTATTGTATATGATGATGGTTTATTGTGTCACGTAGGTTCTGTCTATTCCTTTGATGAGGAATGGGATGATGATTCCGATGATGGAAAGTCAACAGGCGGTTATGGAGGTTCCCAGGTGGAAGAGGGCGGAACGATGCAGCGTGGCGGGGCTCACTCTACAATGAAAATATCTCTCAACAAGTAATGGTTTAGTTTTGATAACTGCCAATAATAATATTTCATTAATAAAATTAACTTTAAAAAAGCTCATACTGTCTTTTGCCATAGGTTTCCAGGGTTCTCCAAGACCCCAAATCCAGAGCTGTATCTACTTACCAAGCATATAGCTAAAGGAAATGACAGACTGCCAATTTATGTAAGTTTTTGATTCCATACCTAGATGACAGAATACTCAAAAACTTTGAGTTTGGATACATTAACCTGTTTATATTCAATGTTTATTTTGCAGGCGGGTGAGGTGGGTCCAGTATGGCTGTATCCACAAACTCATTTAGATTGTGTAGTGGCTGATCCCAAAAAGGGTTCAAAAATGTATGGCCTGAAGAGCTACATTGAATACCAGGTCACACCTAATGTAAGTTTTTTTGAAACTCTTCTCAGGACTGCTTTAATAATATTTTTAATTGCTATAATTGTTTTGCTAGAACGTGTCTTGGATTATTTCTCTGTTAACTGTTTTTTAGACTACAAACAGACCTGTCAATCACAGATACAAACACTTTGACTGGTTATATGAAAGGCTTGTGGAGAAGTTTGCCTGTGCTCTACCCATCCCATGTCTGCCTGACAAACAAGTTACAGGTGACCAAAGCAAAAATGTAATGCTGATCTATCTGGTCACTTTAGACCAGCCTGCGCCATCCTCCGTTTTGTTCACTTTCTTAAGGCCCATTCACACGAATTCACACTATTCACACCAACTGTGGCAGCATTGCTTTTCATTGTGAATGCCACACAAAACACACCTAAAATGGGAAAGAACTTTGAGATTGACTGTACAAATAGATTTGACAAGAAATTAGGTATGTTTTTACTGCCGGAAGCTACAGAGAAGAGAAACAAATTGCTCGTTGTAATTCAGTGAAACAACTAGATTCCAGGCAGTGAAACATGTATTTGCAGATCATTTTGTGTCAAGATGTTAGATTCTATGATGTTTTTGGGGGGGATAAAGCATACCCTGTATATTGTATTTTTATTTACTTTATTGACAAATCATTAATTAAATTGAATCGATATTATAATATAGACTCAATTAGAATTTATGTTCTGCATATTTTGATGTTTTCAAATAAACTTTAACAAAAACTATAGGCATGGATGATAATTAACCTATATATAACATTGATATAAAGGATCACTCTGATTTACGCCTACCTTTATTGTATTTATATAAAACGGTCACAGGCAAATTTGCTTTATGTATTTCCCTGGCGTTGAAATTAGGCACATATACAGTGGGGCAAAAAAGTATTTAGTCAGCCACCAATTGTGCAAGTTCTCCCACTTAAAAATATGAGAGAGGCCTGTCATTTTCATTATAGGTACACTTCAACTATGAGAGACAGAATGAGAAAAAAAATCCTGAAAATCACATCGTCTTATTTTTAAAGAATTTATTTGCAAATCATGGTGGAAAATAAGTATTTGGTCAATAAAAAAAGTTCATCTTAATACTTTATGTACCCTTTGTTGGCAATGACAGGGGTCAAAAGTTTTCTGTAATTTGCCACAAGGTTTTTACACACTGTTGCTGGTAGTTTGGCCCATTCCTCAATGCAGATCTCCTCTAGAGCAGCGATGTTTTGGGGCTGTCGCTGGGCAACACAGATTTTTAACTCCCTCCAAAGATTTTCTATGGGGTTGAGATCTGGAGACTGGCTAGGCCACTCCAGGACCTTGAAATGCTTCTTACAAAGCCACTCCTTCGTTGCCCGGGAGGTGTGTTTGGGATCATTGTCATGCTGAAAGACCCAGCCGCATGTCATCTTCAATGCCCTTGCTGATGTAAGGTTTTTACTCAAAATCTCAAAATGCATGGCCCCATTCATTCTTTCCTTTACACGGATCAGTCGTCCTGGTCCCTTTGCAGAAAAACAGCCCCTAAGCATGATGTTTCCACCCCCATGCTTCACAGTAGGTATGGTGCAACTCAGCATTCTTTCTCCTCCAAATACGAAAAGTTGTGAGACCAAAAAGTTTTTACCAAAAAGTTTAATTTTGGTTTCATCTGACCAAATGACATTCTCCCAATCCTCTTCTTGATCATCCAAATGCTCTCTAGCAAACTTCAGACGGGCCCGGACATGTACTGGCTTAAGCAGGGGGTTCTTCAAGCAGAAGTCTCTCACGGTGTACTGTTTTACTGATGGTAGCCTTTATTTCTTTGGCCCCAGCTTTCTGCAGGTCATTCACTAGGTCCCTCCGTGGGGTTCTGGGATTTTTGCTCACTGTTCTTGTGATAATTTTTTCCACCATAATTTGCAAATAAATTCTTTAAAAATAAGACGATGTGATTTTCTGGATTTTTTTTCTCATTCTCTCTCTCATAGTTGAAGTCTACCTATGATGAAAATGACAGGCCTCTCTCATCTTTTTAAGTGGGAGAACTTGCACAATTGGTGGCTGACGAAATACTTTTTTGCTCCACTGTAAATGTCAGGAAACCTGATTCATTCTGCATGTCAATATTCATGGATCCCTGAATCTTTGGTAAATTTTAAGGAACACTATCGAGTCCAGCCTTTAGTTTAAACTGATAATCATTTGTTTTACTCAAGTTTTTGCAGTTTGCTGTAATAAATCCAGTCATAAAACAGGCTGTTGTGCCCCGGCTGAGGGGGCATGCTCCCACAGAAAAGTGACTTCAATACCCTTTATACCACAGCACAACTATAACAGCACAGAGAATCGCTATCATTGGAATCACTTTTAGACTGATTTTATCCAGCTGATGAACGATAAAAAGATTGATAGTCAATCGGAATCCTTCCTTCTTTAGTAAGCTCAAGCATTTAAATGGATCGGAGGGCAATGTTCTCTTAAAATGAACAGCAGAATGAGTGCTATTGTGCGTTAGTGTGGATGCTAATATATAGTTATCTTTATAGTTATCGTTCTTGGGTGCACAGGCCCTTTAGTCCCCAAAAGCTGGTAGACTGTCTAACATCTGTCTTCCATTCCTCTTAAGGCCGATTTGAAGAGGAATTTATCAAAATGCGCATGGAACGCCTGCAGGGCTGGATGTCCCGCATGTGCCGACATCCGGTGATCTCAAACAGTGAAGTTTTCCAGCTCTTCCTTAACTACAGAGACGAGAAGGTGCATTTGCTTACATATGTGTAAAGTAATAGACATATAGTTTTATATGCTGACTGATATAAATGCATAGTCAAATAATGTATACACACAGTTAAGGAGCTCTTTCTGTTGAGTATTGCCATCTGTTTGCTGATATCGGCTAGTTTCGCAGTGTTGTAAGACGTGTTTTAATTGTTGTTTCTATTAGGAGTGGAAACTTGGGAAGCGGAAAGCAGAGAGAGATGAAACAGTGGGAGTGAAGATCTTCTCCACCATAGATCCAGAGCTCCCAGAGCTAGATCCTACTCAAGTGTGAGGCAATAATTTTTTTCCTAAAATTAATTCAATTAATTTTTAAATTATAATGTTGAATTATATAAAAATCATCAAATATTAACCCCTTTAATTATTGTATCTCAAAATATATTCAATTACATTTTTTATTCAAAATGTTGAATTATATAAAAATATCAAATATTTATTTCTGTATGTATAATATTAATTATGATTCAAATATTAACAGAAAAAAACTTTTTAAAATGATATATTAATCTATTTAATAAACAATGGTCTTGTCTTGATGTGATTTGTAGGGAGCAGAAGTATGAAACGTACAGCCAGTTTAGTAGATCTATGGACAATAGTGTTAAGGAACTACTGGCTGTTGGGCATCTTCACTGGAAGAGATGTACAGGCCGTGAGTTCTTGTATTTCCTCATTGCCAAAGTACATCTATATTTAGTATTTCACTACTGTTACTATTTTCTGATTGGTCCATAGTAAAAAAAATTCTGCTTTTAAACCAACAGCATTGCAAAAGGAGTATCGACAGATCGGAAAAGCATTTCAGAACCTGTCGTCAGTTTTCAACACCAGTGGATACCCAAGTAAGAAACTAGAGCTTTGTTTATTGAAATGCTCTCTTTTACATGTTCACAATTCAAATATTAAAGGGGGGGTGAAATGCTGTTTCATGCATACTGAGCTTTTTACACTGTTAAAGACTTGGATTCCCATCCTAAACATAGACAAAGTGTCAAAAACTAAGTTGGACGTTTGATGGAGTATTTCTGTGTCAAAAATACTCCTTTCGGTTTCTCACAAGTTTTGGAGAGTTTTTTTCGAGTATGGGTCCGCTTGACGTTCGATAGAGCGGAAGGTCCTTGTATGGGCCGTACGGGCTCTTCTCCCGGTAGGGTGCGCGCGCGCGTGACTAGAGCAAGAGAGGAAATGCACGCCCATAAACACTCTCTCAGGTGCAGATCCAGTCGTCCGTGAACACTTCTGTCCCACCACGCTCCACTTTATTCCTATGGGTGACATCAAACGACTTCAACGCTTCAGCACAGCATTCCGGGAAGGCAGCGCTGCATTTGAACCGATTTGAATGCAGAAATGACGGGAAGCGGCACAACAACACGCTTTAATCGTGTCGCAAAAGTGGATCTCCACAGTCACTGCTGTCACAGGACTTCACGAAATCAACAGTTACCATAGAATTGTGTTTTTGATGGAGCGGTGACGATAAAGGTTCACGGTCCTGCTTTAGAAGCAGGCGGTGAGTAAAACTGCTTCAAATGTCTATGCTGTTGGGCTATCGTCGTGTGAGTAGACATCAGTAAACAACACGATCGTGTATAACGTTAGTTAATTTATCAATGGAGCATGCGATCTATAGTGTGTGTTTAAATACATGTGTTTAGCTGACCACTATGGGTGTCAGTTTGTTTATTGTAAAACCACCCAAACATAAACCTAGCGTTCTCACAAAGCGTGCGTCGTCATTCAAATGCGCTAAGGGTTACTCCATTGTTGTTCTATGTATAACATTATACTAGTCTGACGTGCAAAACCGTTTTGCTTGCTACTGCTAATGTTTAGTCGCATACAATAGTCCATAAACCGAATCATGTCCTCATAAACTGCGAGTAAACACACACAGTAAACACACACTAGTGTGTAAACACACACTAAATACAGTACATACCACAGAGACGGACGTCTTGCTGTTGTTGCTTCCCCTGTTCAATTTATTTCAGCCTCCGGATCCGATTCTGGATCATATCTGTATTAGTTGAATCTGATCGATAGCCATGGGTTTCTCCACGCTTGAGGACGTCACCGCTTTGTGCGCATTCGTCATTCTTTAGCTCCGCCCACACGATACGCCTTCAGCCATTCTGTTTTTTCCGGAAAGACTCGGTACAGCCTATATTTCTTTTATACAGGGAGTGCAGAATTATTAGGCAAATGAGTATTTTGACCACATCATCCTCGTTATGCATGTTGTCTTACTCCAAGCTGTATAGGCTGGAAAGCCTACTACCAATTAAGCATATTAGGTGATGTGCATCTCTGTAATGAGAAGGGGTGTGGTCTAATGACATCAACACCCTATATCAGGTGTGCATAATTATTAGGCAACTTCCTTTCCTTTGGCAAAATGGGTCAAAAGAAGGACTTGACAGGCTCAGAAAAGTCAAACATAGTGAGATATATTGCAGAGGGATGCAGCAGTCTTAAAATAGCCAAGCTTCTGAAGCGTGATCATCGAACAATCAAGCGTTTCATTCAAAATAGTCAACAGGGTCGCAAGAAGTGTGTGGAAAAACCAAGATGCAAAATAACAGCCCGTGAACTGAGAAAAGTCAAGCGTGCAGCTGCCAAGATGCCACTTGCCACCAGTTTGGCCATATTTCAGAGCTGCAACATCACCGGAGTGCCCAAAAGCACAAGGTGTGCAATACTCAGAGACATGGCCAAGGTAAGAAAGGCAGAAAGTCGACCACCACTGAACAAGACACACAAGCTGAAACGTCAAGACTGGGCCAAGAAATATCTCAAGACTGATTTTTCTTAGGTTTTATGGACTGATAAAATGAGAGTGAGTCTTGATGGGCCAGATGGATGGGCCCGTGGCTGGATTGGTAAAGGGCAGAGAGCTCCAGTCCGACTCAGACGCCAGTAAGGTGGAGGTGGAGTACTGGTTTGGGCTGGTATCATCAAAGATGAGCTTGTGGGGCCTTTTCGGGTTGAGGATGGAGTCAAGCTCACCTCCCAGTCCTACTGCCAGTTTCTGGAAGACACCTTCTTCAAGCAGTGGTACAGGAAGAAGTCTGCATCCTTCAAGAAAAACATGATTTTCATGCAGGACAATGCTCCATCACACACGTCCAAGTACTCCACAGCGTGGCTGGCAAGAAATGGTATAAAAGAAGAAAATCTAATGATATGGCCTCCTTGTTCACCTGATCTGAACCCCATTGAGAACCTGTGGTCCATCATCAAATGTGCGATTTACAAGGAGGGAAAACAGTACACCTCTCTGAACAGTGTCTGGGAGGCTGTGGTTGCTGCTGCACGCAATGTTGATGGTGAACAGATCAAAACACTGACAGAATCCATGGATGGCAGGCTTTTGAGTGTCCTTGCAAAGAAAGGTGGCTATATTGGTCACTGATTTGTTTTTGTTTGGTTTTTGAATGTCAGAAATGTATATTTGTGATTGTTGAGATGTTATATTGGTTTCACTGGTAAAAATAAATAATTGAAATGGGTATAAATTAGTTTTTTGTTAAGTTGCCTAATAATTATGCACAAAACCTGCACACACATATATCCCCCTAAAAAAGCTAAAACTAAAAACTAAAACTTCCAAAAATATTCAGCTTTGATATTAATGGGTTTTTTGTGTTCATTGAGAACATGGTTGTTGTTCAATAATAAAATTAATCCTCAAAAATACAACTTATTAATAATTCTGCACTCCCTGTAAATATAATAAAACTAAAGACTTTTCGGAGATATGAAGGATGCAATACTACTCTATAGGTACTCAAGAATGACTGCTGATGTTTTGTTTTTTTGTACCTTATTTTCAGGGGAATCAACTCTGACAGAGGCATTAACTACAACGGGGAAAACATATGAGGAAATAGCAGAAATTGTTGCAGGACAGGTATCAGAAGTACATTTCCTCAATATAAATACTTCAAGAAACTCCTCAATCCTTGAACCTCTGCCAGTCACTGTTTCCTTACATCCTCTGCTGCTATTTCCACAATTTGATAGGATTGTAACCATCAAGGCTAGCCAATGATAACAACATCCGTGATTGCTGTTTTTAGTATTATCCATGAGTTTAAGCCATTGTTTATGGTTTCAATAAGATAACATTTATTTATCAGCCAAGAAAAGATCTACACTTCCTGCTGGAAACAAACACAGAATACAAGGGACTACTGGGCTGCTTCCCTGACACAATAGGAGTTCACAAGGTAAACTCAACTAACAGGGAAAATTCTTAGAACTTTGGCTAACGCAAGGTTCTCTCATGAATGTTCTTCCTGTAACATTAATAGAATATTAATACAAGAACTTTGAATGAACAATGTTCTCAAAATGTTAAAACTAAAAAGTTTTTTTATATATCGTTTATGGAATGTTTTTTTCTGAAATGTTTAAAGTAGTTTTTCTGAACGTTCAAAGAACATCATAAGTAATTTTTTCATAATGTTTACAAAATTATAAAATGTGATGTTCACTTAGTAGTCAGAAAACAAAGAAAAATGTAATGTTGTGAGAACATTCAGAAAGATTGGTTTCATAACGTAATGGACCGTTAGCTAAATGTTCTTAGAATATATTTTTGTTAGGCAGGGGAGGTTTTTCATGTAAATGTCCTTTTGTCATTTTAAAAATGACTAAAATGTCAATTTTTCTGACTTTATACATCTGTGTTCAGTTATGTCATAAATGTTTAAGATAATGTACATTTAGATTTAAAAAGCATTATTCTTTTACATTTATATTTATTAGTATTTATTGATTAATTATATTTCAATAATTAATTGATCATCATTTATTCTTCAGTGAATCTTTTCTTTCAAATTATTTTGAGAGTATAATTTGTAATGGAAAATAGAAGTATTTTTAATAGTGGTCTCAGACTTACCTCACTGCTTATGTAATGAGCAAATAAGTATTTTAAACCCTTTTTTTCCCCTCAGGCTGCCATTGATAAAGTGAAAGAGGCTGATCATATGGTGGCAATTAATAAAATTAGCCCACAAGATAAACAAACTATGGAAAAGAATCTCAGCTCCATGTCTTATGCCTTGCAAGGTACGTTAGTAGTGTTGTGTATCAAAGACCCATTGTCACAGTGGTCCTTTAAATGGGAACCTGTGCCCTTAATTGTATTGTTAGTCACACATGTAATCTTAGACTTGCCATCTGTGTCTTTAGCGGAGATGAATCACTTCCATAGCAACCGTATCTATGACTACAACAGACTCATGCAATTCTACCTGGAGGAACAGGTGAAATTCTATGAAACGGTGAGTGGCGGCGGGATTCTAGTTTGTATGGTCTCCATAAACATGACGTATGTAATTCAGCATACTATATATGTAACATTCTGCTGTGTTCTCGTTGGATAGATTGCTGAAAAGCTGAAGAGAGCGCTTGGTCAGTATACCACCATGTGAGGAGGACACACTCTATAACCAGCAATACTCTTCAAGAAAACATGCTGCTTTGGCTTTTTAAATGCTAATTCACAATTAACAATGTTTTTACGGAGCTCCTAATGGGATATGGTGAATGAAAAAAAAATACATAGGAGGAAAAATTACGTCAATGCTTTTTGCGTTCTCTTGCAAATGTTTCCTCAGAGAAACGTCTGCGAAACTCAAAACTTTTGAGTTTTTCGCAAGCGAACACAAGGAAGAACAGCAAGAGAACGCAATTTATTTTTTCCATCTTGTCCCTTTAGGGGCTCAGAATGTTTCCACTTAACAAAATAAAAGTTGTATTACTGCTTTTTGACATAGATGATTTAAGATATAAGGGAACAAACAATGCACATCATATGGTGTTATTCATTAACCAAATATTTTGTTCACAAGAACACTTTTTAACTGTCACTTAAGTTAATGTAACACTCCCGAACATTAAGATTTTGAATTTTCTCTGTGTAAAATGAGGTCTCTCAGGGATGCATACTCAGACTGGGCCTTCTAAACCAAAATGGAGTTTATTAACGTCTTAATTCAATTGCCTGGCATTATATTGTTTTCTTGTAGTATGTGAAAGGAAATATGTCAGATTTAGAAGTGGTATGTATTGGATAAAAGAAATAAGGACATTGTCTTTTACCTGTGGTAAAATGTTCTATGCAAAACAAAACTAAAATGTCACGCTCAGTGTATAAAATGTGTTTTAACTAGCCCTCCAGTGTGTAATAAATCTTTCTTTATACCTTTCCAAGCCTGTGAGGAGAGTTGTGATGGTCTGCATTTCACTACATTGTTGGCCTTTTGCTGTCAATATAGATTTTGCAGCTTAAGCAAAAGCACAAAATATCATTTTGGAGGAGATGGTAGAAGTTGTCCAGTATTTATGCTAGCTCAGGGTTAGTTTTTTCCTCTTCGAAAGAGGAAATGAACCTTTAACCATAGAAAGGAAAAAGAGGAAATGAGCATAATGACCTCAGCGTGTGTTTGAATTTCTAGTGAAAGCGACCTCAAGCAAGGAAACACTGGCTGCATCTGAAATCGCATACTTCCCTACTAGCGGGCGAAAATTAGTATGTCTAAATTCAGTGTCCCTAAATTCAAGGTCCTGCTCTAAAGTGTCTGACTTCACACACAGCCATTCTCTCCCCCAAATCGGTTTCCTTCCCTTAAACAAGGGGTGGCAACCATAAGGAGTCTCTTAATTTTGTCTCTCTTCTGAGATAAAAATTCTGTGCAATACCTTCTTTTATTCCAGTGCCATGTTCATTTGCTGGTCTGTTCCACCCTTCCTGTTAGTGTGTGATAGGCAGAAAGAGTCGTTGTGGATGGAGCAGATATGTTTATCTCATGGTAAAGTATTCTAAAGAACACCAGAAAGTCAGCTGTATACAATATAGCAGGACATTTTTCAAAAACTAAGACATTTTTATACATTTCCAAAGTAGTTACAAAATGTAAACAATATTGAAAAATATACATTTAGGCATTAAAAGGATGTACATTTTTGGGACTATTTGAACACCCGTTACCTCTACATTATACAGAATTATTGAGGCGTTAACAGCAAAAATATTTACATGTGCCATGTGTGGTGGGATATCTATTAATAGAGCTTTCTCAAATGTTCTCATAAACTGCTGGAGCAGGTTGCAACAAAACCTCTTAAGATGAGAAAATTCTGATTGAGAGTATCCTTACAATCATTACTAATATATATATATATATATATATATATATATATATATATATATATATATATATATATATATATATATATATATATATATATATTATTTGATTTCTTTTGTTATAATAAATTATCAAATATTATATTTATTTTTACATAAAAAATAGCTGAATTAATTTAAAAATGTTTTCTTAACTTAAGGGGTTTGTTTCAACTGGTCCCCAGTATCTTAAAAACATTTCCTCTGAATATTTCTGTCCAACAAAGTAAATATACAATTAACATTGTATGCAAAGTATGTACCAATATTATATTAATCTCTGAATTATTTATAATTAATTAATGATTATCTAAATTTTTTTTTTGTGCTAGTAAAAAATGATTGATAATGTAATACATGTTCTATAATTACATTTGCATATTTTAGTTTCATTACATTGCTTTAGTATGTCAAAGACGTTATGAGACATGATTATCCAGAATGAGAAATTTGGATAGTTCATCTTGAATATCCAGTTGCGACTTTCCCTTTAACCACACTTTCCGTAACTGCTTCGCCATGGAGCATCAATAATGGCCCAATGATGTCACAGCAGTATTGTTTTGCACAGGCCTAGAGCGGGGTTATGGAGAGAGGCGTGGCTTGTATATCCGTGGGCGGATCATCATGCTCACCTTCTTCAAGGAGTAGTAATCTGAGTCCTTCCATGAGTACCACACGATCCCATCAGGCCCCAGAAGATTCTTCCCTTTGGCAGAGTAACGCCCCCCCTGGTGGTCGAGATAAACACAGGCCATAGTTAAGATAGTTGGGTTCATATTTTATATCTGGGAATGATTTTATTTGTCCTAAATTTCTATACGACCTTATAATACACTCCATTGAGGTTGGCAAAGAAGCACTGATGGTACCACCAGCCTCCGTGAGATATCTCAGCACAGATGTCACCTGTGTCTGGAGTGCTGAAGCTTTGCTTGTCATGGTACCAACCAAACGAGTCCTCAACTGTGCCACTGAATCCTGATACATGGAGACGGTAGTGGTTGTCCTCGTTCTCAACCCTGCCAAAGCAAGACATTTATTTTTGCTTGAGGTTTACAAAAATGCCTCTCATTGGTCAGAGCATCTGTAAGGACCTTATTTTCTTGTAAGAACACTTAAGAAATTACAACAATATGATGCAGTATTTTAGACCAGGTATAAATAATCCATACATGATTATAATTTACTATTAATAATTTATGTTTTATATAATTAAATAGAATTAAAATTATTTAAAATATTTATTTATCATGGAAGCTTGTGTCCACTGTGGAATAAAGCATAAAAAAGGTAATTGTGACTTTTTTTCTTGAATTTGCTAACTTGTTTTTCCCACAATAAAAAAAAGAAAAGAAAAAAGAATTGCATGATTTAGGCCATGTTTCTCAGAAAGTGCTTAGATTAAGTCAGGATTAGGCCTTAGCTCAATTTTAAGTTGGACATTTTAAGATATGTCAGTGCAGGATGCTTTCAGTTAAAACAGCTCAAACATGCATTTTAGTCTTGGACTAGGCTTAAATCTTGTCTGTGAAACCGGGGGATATACTCTGAATTGCAAGAAATAAAGTCCAAACTGCAAGATATAAACTCACAATTGGGAAGACAACTTCAGAATTGCTAGTTTATGTCGTAATTCTGCCTTTTTTTTCCTTTGAATTGTAATATATAAACCTGAAATTGCAAGAAAACAAAGTCCGAATTTTGAGATTTAAACACAACAGCAAGAAAAAAAATTGGAGTCACAATTATCTTTTTTAATTATAAGTTTATATTTCATATTTCATATTTTTGTGAGTAAAAAGTCTCAATTACCTTAAGTTTATATCTGTAATCTGAGCGGAAAAGGTCAGAATTGTGAGTGACAAATTTAGAATTGTGAGAAAAAAAGTCAGCATTTTGCGTTTATAAAGTCTGAATAGTGAGATATAAACTCGCGTATCTAAGGGGAAAAAAAGTCTAAATTGTGAATTGTGAAAAAGTAAAAAAGAAATATGCTTCCTTATTATTATTAATAATTGTAAATTTTTCTTATTTAAATGTACTAATATTTTATATTATTCAATTATTTTATCAACTGAAATGCAAAAATAAGTGTTCTTAGTAGAAATATCTTTCCAAATGTTTACCAGAAGTTCTGGTACAGTGCGTGTTTGTGCTTGCCATTCCAGTCCTCGAGGTCAATGCGAAGAGAATACTCTCCCTGGCTGGAGATGTCATGGATGTGGTCATTTCCCAGCCAGAATTCTGCATGCAGATCTCCGAAGCCATCCCTGTATTCAGTCCATTTGCGGTTAAAGTTGACCTTTCCATCCTGTCGACGTTGAAACATGGTCCATCCACCTCCTGGTCCAAAGAATGATTCTTTAATCTCAAATAACTGACTCTAGTGCTCATAATTTAACTTGTCTATATTAGAAAAGGCCAAACCTTGAGTCTCCATATCACAATAAACTTCCACTGGAGTCGATCCCAGTGAGGGGACAACAGTAAAAATCCCAGATCGGTGGACTCCATTGTAGTACAGTGATGCACAGTCGATTGGACAGTTTCTTACATGCTGAACCTCTGAGGGAAAAAAGTCAAGGTATTGTTATAAATGTCCAAATATTTCAGTACCGAGTTCTGAGATGCCAGTGATATTGTTTTTAACTATGCATCAGTTAAAGGGACTGTTCACCTAAATATGACAAATTCTGTCATCATCAATTTTTCTGTGTGTAGGGGAGGGGGGTTGTTTTGTCCATACGACAAAAGTCAGTGTGGTCCAGTGTTGTTTCATTTTATGAAGTTATTCAAAATATCTTCTTTTCAGCAGAAATTCATATAGGTTTGGAAAACGTCATTTTCATTTCAGGGTGAAATATCCCTTTAATGAGCTAATAAAGATTTTCTCGAAATGTTACTTCCCTGTAAGCTCTTCAGTACCTATATTGCTGACCTGGGTGAAGGGTATCTTGGGCGCTGAGAAGCGGACTTGTGCGGATGATATTGATCATACAGCCAGGATTGCGCCTCACGCGCTCTACTATCATAGTGAGGTTGCGGATCTGTGTTTGCATGTCATAGATGAGTGATCCGTGGATGTGCAGCAGCGCATTGGCCTCTTCATAGATCTGCTGCAGCGTGAGAAAGCGATGCTCTAAAGACGAGTTTATTCCGTACTTCTCCTCGCTCTGCCAGCACAGAGAAATAGCATTCAGCAACTAAAATCAGTATACTTTGAGGACACGGCTCATCTTTTGTTTGGACACAGGAAAACAAATGTAAAACTAACACAGATTAGCTTAAAGGGTTAGTTCACCCAAAAATGAAATTTCTTTCATTAATTACTCACCCTAATGTCGTTCCATACCCGTGTATCCTCGGAACACAGTTTAAGATATTTTAGATTTAGTCCGAGGGCTTTCTGTCCTTTGAATGTAAGTGTATTCCCACTTGCTGTCCACGTCCAGAAGGTAATGAAAACATCATCAAAGTAGTCCATATGTGACATCAGTTGGTTATTTAGACTCTTCTGAAACGTTGACAATACATTTTGGTCCAAAAATAACAAAAAATACAACTTTATTCAGCATTGTCTTCTCCTCCATGTTTCTCAAATAAAGATTCAAACAGCCGTGAATCATGATTCGGATCGCGTGTCTATGTGGCAAACTGGCAAACTGCTGAAATCACGTGACATTGGCGATATGAATCACGAATCAATCTGCTGATTCGCGACCGTTTGAATCTTTATTTGAGGTTTGAAAACAAATGCGGAAGAGAAGACAATGCTGAATAAAGTCGTATTTTTTGTTATTTATGGACCAAAATGTATTGTCGACGTTTCAGAAGAGTCTAAATAACCAACTAATGTCACATATGGTCTACTTTGATGATGTTTTCATTACCTTCTGGACGTGGACAGCAAGTGGGCATACACTTACATTCAAAGGACAGAAAGCCCTCTCGGACTAAATCTAAAATATCTTAAACTGTGTTCCGAGGATGAATGGGCGTCTTACGGGTGTGGAACGACATTAGGGTGAGTAATTAATGAAAGAAATTTAATTTTTGGGTGAACTAACCCTTTAATATGGTAACATTGTTCATTTAGCCACAAATTACCCACAATACTTGAAAATAGTAGACCAGAAAGTAGCTTCTTTACTTAAAATCTATTTTAACAGTCAACCTGGGAATGATGAAAGAAAATGGGTCATTTCCTCTTCAGTATAAAGGCCAAACAAACTTGTGTTATTGCATTGCAATGTATCTCTATCTATTCTCTAGACAGTTAATATCAACCAGAAACTACATTGTTTGGTGTTGCTAGCAATAAGAAATGCATGTAAGTTGTTGTACAGGAATGAAAAGCATTGTTGGCAATGTGCTCACTACTGATCATGTGTCTGTGGGACAGGTTCCAGCTCTAATCCAGTAATTGATCAGGGTTAAGGAGGTATTAGTACAGAAACAGTGCACTACCAAAACATTTGTCTCTGGGTTCCTGAAAGGCTACGATGCAGTGCAAAATACAGAGGTGTACCACAGCTGTTTATACTTAATGTGATATAAAGATACTTTTCTTAGCAAATAAAGAATGAAAATAAACGTAATCATCTCAATTTTATAAAATTCCAGGTTGCTATGGTCACACAGGTTTGTTTATGCATTAACCTCATGGCCATGGGAAAAGGATTTCTTTCCCTCAGCATAGGATCGCGAGGCCAGGACTTCAGGCTGTCGTTACCTCAACAAAATGATTTTGTGGCCACAACATATGTTCTTATGAGGTAATGGTCACGACAAAACTTAGTAAACTGAACATGTCCCTTCTCGGTCACTGTATAGTTTAACACGAGTGCTGCATTCATAGGCCCTGTCCCAAATGGCACCTTAAACCCTCACGGTCTTCCTCTAAGTCGCACACACAATGGCCAAGTCCACAAGACCTTAAGTGCACATGAAGTGTGCCATTTGGGACAGGGCCATTGCGTGTGCGTGTCCGTTAAGTCCACAAGACCGTAGGGTGTCCCATTTGTCATTTAAGCTTAAAGAAGGGTGCTCGTGAGCGCCCCCCTTGCGGCTGCTATGTGCCCTCGAATGCGCACTTCAGCTGAGCCCACAAGTTTGCGAGCTACGCAGAGGACTTCTACCCGGCAGTCAAAGCGTCATTACGTCATGAAACTGCAGACTCAGAGGAAGACCGTGAGGGTTTAGGGTGCCATTTGGGACAAGGCCTTAAGCGTTTTAAGGCCCTATCTCAAGCGCCACCCTAAACACTAGCGGACTTCCAATGAGTCCACATTTTCGTGATGTAACACTGCTTTATACTAAAACGACTTCATATTAAAATCGACTGTCCGGAAGAAATCTGCTGTTGAGCTCGCACCAGAGCAGGTCCGGCAAAAGTGTGCATCGAGGGCGCACATCAACCACAAAGGGCACCCTTCTGAAGGGTGCTTGCGGACAGACTTCTGAAACCTAAAATGGCAAATGGGACACCCTACGGTATTGTGGACTCAAAGGATATGCGCACGTGGCAGCCATTGTAAGTCCACAAGACCGAAAGTGCATGAAGTGTACCATTTGGGATAGGGCTAAGTCCATTTTTGTAATCCCTTCCCTTGCTAACTTCCCCCTGTCCTCTTCACTCGAATACATGTCATTACTTACAATGCAAAAGTGCCCACTACTAGCAGAACCCTTGAAATGTGTTTAAATCGAACTCTTTGCCCTTGATCAATTGGAATCAGCAAAGGTTGACGATTTCACTGAGCTTTTATTATGCCGCAGACGACTGCTTCCGCTTCTTTCGATCATCTGTATGTGGGGTAACGCAGCACTGTTATATAATATTAAATACATCTGAGTGTGTTGAAAGTTATGATACTACTCTGTACGTTTGCATGGTGGCTAATATTAGAGTCTAGATTCACTGCCTGAGCCCGAGCCCCGAGTCGGGCCAAGATTTCTTAGCAGATTTCCTGGCCTCGGGCGGGGCCTTTGATCGAGTGTTTGTGTTTTTTTAATCATTACTTTATTAGCTATGCCATAATCAGAAATAATATATTTTTAGCCAAATAATTACTAATACTACAAAAATGTGTAGGCTACAAAGATGCACAAGTCAGGATAAGTCTAAAAATGTGCCTTAAACCCACAGCACATGCAGTGATGGAGCGCAGCATTCTGAACAGAAAGTCATGAGCTGCTCACATGAACAGTGCACTTTACTTAACTAAATATTTTCGTTTCATTTAAAAGTGTACATTTTGAAGCTTTCTATACAAATATTTCTCATATGTGTGAGGGAAGTAGCCTGTTAAGTTTTGGTTTATTTATGAGACGCACTCCACTTCATGTCACGATTATAGTCTGCTATACTTGCTTCTTATTTATTAAATCCAGGCAATTGGCCGAAGAAACCTTTTTTAAAATTAAGATACAGATTAAGATTTTATTTTTTTGATTTAAGATTTTTAAGAAAGGCTTTCTACAAAACAATACTTAATATTAAACAAAATATAACCACCAAAATAATTTCTGACCGACTCTTTGCACTTATCATAATCAGATGAAAAAAAAAAAAAAAGTTAAAAGTTAATGAGCGCGCACCTGCGGATTATTGAGCTGTCACACCGGTCCGCCTCGCTTATTACAGGTTAGTTCTCGTCAGAATGGCCACGTATTAAAAATGGCTGGGTTTAAATCTGGCTCATAATCACAGTAAATGTGGTGGGCCGGGCCGGGCTCGGACACAACGTGCACAGTTTCCGGTAGGGTCGGGCTTGATTTTTTTGAGCCCGATCTAAGCTCTAGCTACTGTGAGACACTTGTTGCCTACTGCCGTAAGATAGATTGATATTGGGCATGGTAAAAGAATGGTACTCACAGTAAATCTAGAAAACAAGATTTAAACAAGACGACTAACTGTGTTGAGCTATATAACAACTTTTTTTTTTTTTTGACAATGAATGTATCCAAACAGTTGCTCACCTATCTAATAAAACACGCCCCTGGATAAAATTGCTTATTTTTTTGGATTTAAACATTCTTGAAAACATTTGGGATAATGTACTAAGTTCACAAGTCAACAAAATATTTACCATTGTTCTCGTGGTTTTTGGATATTTTAATTCAAAAATCTTACATATTGTGCCTTTAATACCAGATAATAATTTTAATAATATAAAATATTTAAAAAAACACAAAAACGAAAATGATAACATTACAATAAACTATAACAGTCAACTTTAGGAAGCAACAAGAATAAGAAGGTTAAATGTAAAAATAACACCAATATCATACACTAGAGTTGTGTGGAGTGTAGAGACGCTTTTTTATAAAAGTTGAACTTCTTTTAACTTGAGCACCTCCTTTTTGAATGGCGTGTCATTCGCGAGACTCTGCAAGAGACGCGAGATGCAGGAAGCGCAATGGTCAAACGTGTCCATCTAGCATGTGTTTACTTAGACAAACTATTGAAAAGTAGCACAGTGAAATGGAAAAATGCATTCTGAACGAATAGACCCTTAGGTGTCAAGGCTCTGGGTGTCAAGAACCAACCAACAGAAGAATCTGTTTTTAGAACCCATCGGCATTGGGTGCAGTGCGGCCTGTTTCATTTTTCAGAGAAATATATATGAAGGAAAGAGGAAGGAGCTTCTTATACATGCTAAAAGCCTGTAGCTCTTACTTGCAACTCCAGCACTTTGATGCGATGCCTGTGATTCCTCAGCTCCTCTTGAAGCTCTGAGATGGTCTCTTTCAGGTCCTGCATCTGCTGTTTGCGTTCTTCATTCTCACGCAGCCAGTAGGAGACCTCATCTGTACATCGGAACATGTCAGGACACCGCTGTTCCTCCAGCTGGGGTAATGTGGCTATTAAACGACACTGTCCATTTGGCATCACTTCATTGCTGTATTCACCACACTGCATTAGGCCACTGCTAACTCGATGCGTGTTAGTCTGAGAAGTGTCTGTGGATTTAGACTCTTCAACAGCATCTTTGGATTTGACAACAAGAAAAAGGGCCCATGCTGCCCAGAGTAATAAAGCATAAAGCATAGACAACCTCATTCTGCAAAAGACTAAAGGTCTCCAGAAAAGTGAGGAATAGAGAGTGAAATCCTCATCAGACCTTGAAACCTGTTTGGGTTCTCAGACTGGTAAAGCTTATTTCCTCATGGTTTAATGCTGCCACTAGGCCTCTCCAGAGTAGATGGGAAGTAATTGAGATCCTAAACAGATTGCCACCCAGCATTCTGCGTAAAGAAATAAAAGAATCAATAGGTAAATTGTGACTCTCATTAACACAAAAATACATACAAATGCAATTCATAAAGACTACATAATTTCAACAATAAAATGTATTTAGATTTTTCAATAATGTTTCAATCCAGAGAAATTATCAATTTTAACCAGGACATGGAGCGCATCAGTGCATCACCTATCAATGACATCATACCCATGTTACCCGATTTCCAGTTTTATTTTGTGATACCATGGAAATACCAAAGAAGCATTAATATATTATGTGTGCATGACGTCATCTAGCGACATTTAGCGACTTTTTGGGCAGGCTTTAGCTACTTTCCTTGGAAAATAGTTGGCAACACTGATAACATCAATGTTTTCCCCAGAACGACTGTACAGAGAAATCAAATTGTGTTGTAATATTGTCCTGTCTAACACCGTGAAGCTGCTTTGAAACAATTGTCATTGTAAAAGCACTATATAAATGAAGATGATTGATTGATTGATTGATTGATTGATTGATTGATTGATTGATTGATTGATTGATTGATTTACCACTAGCCTACTATGTTTTATATCATGGCTAATATCGATCTATATTACTGCAGTGTACAACAAGTAACTAACTAAGATTTTGGATGCTTAAGCACCTGTGAAAACCCGGACTGTTTCTTTTACTCATTCTGCTCCATGGTTTACCCCAGAACTTCGTCAACTTAAAACTAAAGGTCGTAGGTTAGAGCGTCTGCATGCCAAATCTGGTCTCACTGTACATAAACAAATGCTTTCTGAACATGTCCAACTTTATAAGGATGCACTGTCTAGCTAAATCTGTATATATTACTCTAATTTAATTGGAGCCAGAGAAACAAATTCAAGATCTCTTTTTTTTTCTGTGGTAAAAAATATTTGACCACTGGATTCTCTGCCGTCAGACATATATTCTACCACACTATGTGACAATTGTATGACTTTTTTGAGTCTAAGATTAAAGATATTCACCAACAAATACTTGCTAGTAACACGTTATAATTTCTGCTGCTCAGTTTTTCAAGTGTCCCCACACTCTGGTCTCTCTTCTTTTTTTTATTACGAACTGATGCGGAGATACTGGGTCCTATCCGGGAATTCAAGCCTATACCTGTTGGCTTGATCCTTGCCAACTCACTTAATCAAAGCCTGTTTACCATCTAGGCTACATTCATTTCTAAAATGTTCCATTGTTCACTTGCTTCTGGTTCTATACCCTCCTCTTTCAAATCTGCTATCATTACTCCAATCCTTAAGAAACCAGGGGCTGATCTATCTAACCTATAATTACCGTCCAACAAGGTTTGTGTAACATAAGCAACACATGATTAGCTGTTAATGTAAACAAGCCAAAGGCTAAACATATCAATTAAAGGTGCACTATGGAGCTTTCCGTCCACTGGAGGGCACCTATTCAAAACAAATCGTAGTTTGATGACGCAAAGTGTGAGCGCATCATCTTGGGAGATGTGGTCTTCTCATCACAGCCGGTGGAAAATAGGACTCGGGCAGAAATCACATTCATGCATGCGGTTATTAACGTTACTGTAGTCTAAAGCAGAGCAGGACCGAGTGTTATGGACCTGAGCAAAGCTGCTGGAGCGATTGTTAAACAAATACCCGCCTCGCGAATACCGGGACTTTTATAATGACGGGACGGGACACATTCGCCGGGCGCCTGCACAGATCCGCTCTTCCGGTTATGATTTTGAGGTAATGTAGCTCTGTTTATCATATTAGATACATTTAAGTGTGTTCAAAACGATGTTATGACTTTACTCCGTGCGTTCAGTTGTTCACACTGCTAAGAGTAAAGCGCTCCTGCGAAATAAAAGCCGAAACCGAGGGTCACGCAGATATGACGCAATTGACAGGCGACTCCCTCAAATGCAATGTTGAAACGTCCCTGTCCTTAGTTAAAATAGCAATTTTCTCACAATTTACAAATAGTTGGAAACTTCTGGGATATTGTAGGTATCAACTGAACAAAATATATAACACCGGCCTAGTGGTTTTTGGATATTTTACTGCAAAAATACTACATAGTTCACCTTTAAGTTACTGTGTTTCCGATGTTTCTGATATTTCGACCCTGTATGCGCTCTTCCTCTTTTTCTGAATCAGTTTCCGGTTCGAACATGTAGGCCTATGGCAGAATTTAACCATTTTGCCATTGTGTTGCGTACGTTTTTGACCGAATCAGGGAATGCATGTGACGTCACCGTCAGCGGCTAGCCGAAAGGCAGCACTGTTTACAGAATGCAGCGAAAACATACAAAACCAGGCCTGGGCCCAGGCCCAATGGGTGGTAGGTGGAGGCTTTTCCATGGACATCGCTGTTCCGGTTGATAATAGCGTTCTCACTCAAACCACTGCCACCTGCTGCTGCTGCTGCTTTTAGAGGGAATTAAGCTGCCCATAACTGCTTGTCTAGGGTATGTAATCCTCAGTACGAATTTGTAATTATAGCATATTATATCCGAAAAGGAGCTAGCAAAAAATCCAGTGTGTATCTGTAGTTGCTCTCATCAAATGATTACATTTCCAACATGTTTTCGCCTCGGTGAGTAATGTAGCCAATCACAGACATGTTTGTGTATTTCTTCAACGCAATTGGCCAATCATAGGTGTTGAATTTGGAATCCACTCACCGCCGGCTGGAGTATTTGTCCAGGCACTGAGTTCAGTTAACACGCACGTCCATCCTCTGTAAGTCCAGACATTGTGAAAATAAGAGATTCATTATACCAGCTTCACTGCGAAACTTTGCGTTTATTGAATGAGTGACAGCTTTTAGTGATTATAAATAGAACGATCTTTGTGCGCTTTGTGCGATATAACTTAATTATTATTATTTTTTATAGGTCTATAAAATGGAAAACAAAAGTTCTATTCAAATTATGAATATATTAATATATTCATAATTTGAATAGAACTTTTGTTTTCCATTTTTGACAAGCGGCCACATGCACGCTTCAATGACTCATCTGCATATAATCCGGGATTTACTCGAAAAATGTGATGAAGGACAATTACATTCATGTCAAAATCAGGCTCATAAAAATGTCAGGGAAACAAGATTCCTGGCTGCGTGTCATTATCGATGGATCACTGAATCTTTGGTAAGTTGTAAGAAATACTATATCGAGCCTAACCTTTAATTTAAACGGATAATCGTTTGCTTTGCTTTACTCGAGTTTTCCTCTATGAACTCCAGTCAGCTCTTCTGTGTTCTGTCACTCTCAGCCCTGGCTGAGGGTGTTCCGGCGGGAAAGTGACGTCGATGCATTCCCGAGCTGTGTGATTGAGTGAGGCGGTGACTAATTTGCATATTCATGGTTCCTCATCGGCCTATATAAATACTAAATGAAGACATTTATGACATTGTAAATTATTGACCGGGGGACTTTACAAACATTTAAACAAATTATTAATATGTTTTTTTGTTTTTTTTTTTTTAAATTAGGTCATAGGTTAAAAACATAAAAAATAAGCTAGTAAGTCTCTAAAAATGTCAAAAATATGGTTAGGTTAGGTTGTAAAAACCCGTGGTGCAAGTGCAATAGATAATAATAATGTACATGGTGTAAGGAACTGGAAAATATTGTTTATCAATGACGAATATTTTTCTATGAACATTGATGATTCCTGAATATTTATAAATGATGTGAAGTTTGTAACATCATTTTTGTAGAATGAATCAAGCATTTTTCCCTCAAAGTGCATTAAAAGATCATTAGAGGAACAACATGCCCTTCAACATTACTGCACGGTCATGTGTGAGAACAGATGCAACCTTACAGATGCACACATCATTCGTGAGCATGCATTCTGAAATTCCAAAGGCTAAAGTAAAATGTGTAATACCACAAAATGAAAAATAATCAAAAGAACAAATAAGATAAGAAAAGTTACCTTTTGCCAGACAGGCAAATCTCCTTGTCATTAGGAATGTGGCAAGAATGTATATCTCCCTTTCTCTCACTCACTCACTCCCTCATTCACTGTTGGTAGGAAACATTGTGCTATGTGTTACTATGGGCTGACAGACATCTTATCCTCTAAATCTTCTCTAATAGGATTACATTCACTGTGCAGTGTGGGTGAATACGGCCCGTAAAATATATGCTTGGTATTTTTACTTATTGTTAGTTGACCTGGATCATGTTGGATTTTTCCTAATTATAAATCTAAATATCCAATATCTAAATGTGTGATTTTATCGTTGGCATGACTGCTTAAAACCATTTTTTATGTTTATTTATTATTAGTAATTGGCATTTTTCTAAGACATTTAATTTAACACTTGTTTTATTTTACTTAAAAATATAGGAGCAAAGCTCACACACTTTAGAATCTGGATGTTGTTATTATTATTATTATTATTATTATTATTATTATTATTATTATTTTTACATTTGTCAGTTTCATTTCTATGATCCAAAGTTTAACATGTCTTTTGTGTAACAAAGGGTTTCTGTCTTAAAGTGGATTAGGTGTAGGAATAATTATGGACAGTGCCAACATGCAAGGTGGCAGTGTGATGTCTAATATAATTTTAAAGGGATAGTTCACCCAAAAATGAAAATGTGATGTTTATCTGCTTACCTCTAGGGCATCCAAGATGTAGGTGTGTTTGTTTCTTCAGTAGAATACAAATGAAGTTTTTTTAACTCCAACCATTGCTCTTGTAATGCATGTCAATGGGGTCTAATTATAGAATTTGAATTAGACCCCATTGACATGCATTATACGAGCAACTGTTGGAGTTAAAAATGAAGAAACAGGCACACCTACATCTTGGATGCCCTGGGGGTAAGCAGATAAACATCACATTTTCATTTTTGGGTGAACTATCCCTTTACTATAAAAACTGAACTAAATATATTATAAGAATGATTCAATGATTTATAGTTTAATGTATTTATATGTTAATAAAACAAATATAACAAAAAATAACAAATACAAGATTTAAATACATTATAAATATATTTAAAAAATGCTTTTATACATACATTTTATAGATACAAAATTTCTATCTGTCTCTCTATCACTGAAAAGACATGTTTAGCATGCCTCATTTTCAAAGTGTGTCATCTATTGATTGCTGTATATTATTAATATTTCGGATGGTTATGTATTTTTTATATTATCATTATAAAATAATATTATTTATTTATTTTAAATACATTATTATTATTTTATTAGATAATGTATCTAAGTAATATTTCATATATGAATTGCTTTTTATTTCTCCCTGAATATGTCGCTCATATTTACGGTCTTTTTTGGCATAAATACAGCAATAAGAACATGTATATAATGCCATGATTTTATGTTTTTGCAATTGTCTGCTCATGTTACTGGCATACATTCATATCAAAACTTGTTCATGGTGAAATTATGAGCCTTTGTTCTGCTTCTACCGCAAACTGTAAATACACCCAGATTGCTTCCTTGTTCAAATCCCTCACCTTCCAATTCATTTCAACAAAAGATTAGCACCTGTGTGCCCTTACACACCAAAACACATGCCCTATAATTGATTTGACATGCATTTAAACCTTTAATCACAAAAGTCATGTAATCTGACACATATGCCCTTAAACTAAAACAAAAAGACCATTATGATTTGATAAACCAGACACCAGAATGAAGATGTCGTCCTAATCCTACACTCATTCACAACTGACTTTTCACTGTTGACTGACAATCTTTGATGGATTACTCATCTGTACCATGCATGATGCGCTGGGGTTTCCAACCTGCACCACCCATTAAAAGTGACAGAGGTGGCCTTGAGGAATTGACGCACAGGTAGCTTATAAAAGACGACTATGAGGGTCTTCAGACATCAGAGTCAAGCAAACCTGCACAAAACCAGATCAGAGAATCTCAGGAGAGACGAACTTTGGTCGGCGGACTTCTTTCTGTGCAACGGGTGGGTAAAAAATGCATGCAGTTTGCTTGAAACATTTTTGGACCGTGCTGGTTTTTGAACTTCTAATCATTTATGATGATTCATGTTTATTTTATTACTATAAAGTATTATTTCCCAGACATTCATTCTGTTCACATAATGCTAGTGTTCAATGAAATGATGCATTAAATAACTTGTGTTTATATTTTCCATGTTATTCATATTCTGTTCCATCAGATATGGTGAGGGGAGTGAGGATGTTGTGTCCTGCTTGGCTCTTGGTTCTGGCTGTACTGTGTGCGGGTGGCTCTGAAGTCAGAGCTCAGTGCTGGGAAAACACCCGATGCAGAGACCTCACCACTGAGGAGAGCATCTTGGTGAGTTACAATGTCCCTTGCACAACTTTTTTTCCGTTCACAAAATCAAATTGGCTTTAGATACTTCTTATTGATTAATAATGCTTGCTAAGGCAAATATCACCTAACACTTTGGCACGTAACCACACTGTAACCCCAATACTGAATCATGCGGCTTGTTGAAAAGAGGTGTGCTATTTTTATCTAGCAAAAGACAGAATAGCAAAACACTGAAAAAACGTTAGAAGCCACTAAATATAGTATAGGTATAGTATTTTTTTGTAGAAAAAAAAAAGAATTAATATAGAGTATTTGTATATTAGTATTAATATATTAATATAGAGTGGATATTTTAATATTTGTAGTAATTTTTCTAGTATTTTCTGCTGTTGCCCCACCCCTTTCATTTCCTAACCCTAACCCTCGTTTTTCATTAGATACTGTATTTTCTACTTTTTATATCGATAATTAAAAAAAAAATGATAACACCAAATAACACAAATTTATCGGTGTATTATTTTCCGTCATATTGTCTACCCTACACTGTAAAAAAATATTTAGAAAAAAAGTTACCTGGTTGCCTTAAAATTTTGATTTCATTGAAATTAAAATTGAGTTAATACAATGAACATTTTTTGAGATTCGACAACCTTTATTAAAATATTATTAAAAGATTTTGTAAGCATATTGGGTAATTGTGTGTGTTTTATTTCTGATGACGCAGTGAAACATGCCAAATAGTGCTATTTTCATGATTTATCAAATTTTTTATGTGGTTCAGATACAATAATATTTTGAGTTTCTATTTATTAAACAAATTTCCTTCATTGGATCAACTCAAGTTTTTAATTTCAATAAACTCAAAATTTTAAGGCAACCAGGTTACTTACTTTTTTAAGTTAAACCAACAAAAACCAACGATTTTTTTTTACAGTGTATTTTTACTGGTCTTGTAATTATTTAAATGTCCATGCTCATTTACAAGTGCCTAATCTTATTTGTTGGGTCTCCTACAATTGATTTAAAGATCATGATTATTTTGTTTAATTTTTTACTCCATATACTGTACGTTGCTGCTGCACCTCTGCCTGAAACACTCTGGCTGAATCCGAAATCGCCCCCTAAACCCTCATTATGTTAGTTCACTAATACAGTTCACTTGAAGGAGTGAATGAAAACGAGTGAGCGAATTACACGCTGTACACTTGTTATTGCGGTGCAATGTGGGATTGAACGAGTGCACTCGATAATGTCCACTATGGTTTCGGACACCGCTACAAATGGCTATCACCTCAAATAACTGATGGGGTTATGGGTTACTTAACTTCAAAATTCTGTAAATCATATTGGATAACTTTTGTTTGTGCGACATGATTTTTTGTTTTTGTTGCTGTTTTACTCAAGATAGCTTCAAAGGAGTAAGCAAAGATTAGTATAACCGATGTCGCTCGCATATGCAGATAGATCTCTAAAAAAAAAGTTTTCACATGAACTTTTAGATAATGTGAATAATTAGAAACATGAATATTTAAATAAAATGTATAAATAAATAAAAAACGCAATAACAGAAGTTAGCTGATTACATTAAATGTCCATAGATATTGCCAGTTCATACTGCTGTTAGGACACATTTCAAGGTAGGAAGGCATCAAGAGACATCAGAATCTAATGTTAGCATCACTTCCCGCTTCCCGAGAGACCTTCATCTGATCGAGTTTTTTCAAGGCAGCATAGATGTATCCTTCGCTGCCTTTGATATCCCACAATCCTATGCGTTCCATTCGGTGACCGATGAGCTAGAAAAAGAAAGATGGCGAAAAGCCTGACAAAGGTGGCTCTGCCTCAGAAGTCTGTCTGAAATCAGCTTTGTGAGGTACCTCCGTGCACTTACACTGCCTAACAAGTCATTGCCTGATAGTCATCTGCCTAGGTTTTCAGATGCCGCCTTTCTCTGACAAGTGATGCAATGAGCCCCGGGTTCCAGTTTGGTAATACAACGTTGTTTTAATGCCTGTCTCTTAAAAGCCCACTTTACCAAAAATTCTAGTCTGCTCTGATTGATCAACCCGGCAGTATTAAGTGTTTATTTTTTAAATAAGTTTGGTTTTAGTTAGTTATATGATGCTATAAAAACAGTGTGTGTGACCTCATGATTGACAGCTTCTCTGAGTGGTTTTCACTTAGTTTTTTTTTAAGATTCTCAGGAGGAGATTGGAGCTTTAATTTCTACATTTCCATAATTGTTTATTTCACACCAACATAATAAATTGTTCTGCATTCGCGAGAGTACCTGCTTTCTGCTGCGCAGACTCTGTCCCAAATCTATTGGCGGAAGGTTGTGAAGTTGTCCATATTTTTTTACAGTCTGTACTATCGTGCAAACCAACTAGCCTACTGTAGTTAGGAGATTACAAAAAAAATCACATCCTTTTAGAACTCGCAATTACAGCTTGTTAACTAGGAATTTTTAGAAAGCTCCTATTTGTACAACCTGACCGCTGCAGATTTATTTGGGCTTTGATAGTGCTAGAAACGCATAATTCCAAGTCGGATATCTGTTGACATTGGTCTAATAAAAAATGAAAAGCTTCTCTGATTTATCTGTCAGCTGATTTAAATTTCAAAAAAAGACACATCACTTGCATTGAAAATGTAAAATTCTAGTTTCTTCTTGTTTTGCTCTTCCTAAGGATTGCATACAGCTATGCAGGTCTGATCTGACAGATGAAAGCCCCGTTTACCCTGGAGAAAGCCATTTGCAGCCTCCCTCTGAGCCGGAGCAAAATGAGGTCCTCGCACCACTGTCCCCAGTTGCCCTCGCAACTGCTGTGCAAATGGACCCAGATTCCAGCACGCAGCACGAGCACAAGCGCTCTTACTCCATGGAGCATTTCCGATGGGGAAAGCCGGTGGGCCGCAAGCGCCGGCCCATCAAGGTGTACACGAACGGCGTGGAGGAGGAATCCGCTGAGACTCTTCCAGGTGAGATGAGGCGCGAACTTGCAACCAACATGGTCGACTATTCCCAGGAGGAGAACGGTTTAAATCAGCTGAAGAAGGATGGGTCCTACAAAATGAAACACTTCCGCTGGAGCAGCCCGCCTGCTAGCAAGCGTTATGGAGGCTTCATGAAGTCCTGGGACGAGCGCAGTCAGAAACCCCTTCTCACGCTCTTCAAAAACGTCATAAACAAAGAGCATCAGAGGAAGGACCAGTGAGGGCATTTTAATGGGACGGGTGGAGAGGAGTTGATGAGAGGGTCTTATCATGCATAGTCAAACAAAAGCGGGTGGGTGACGTTACCAATAGCACTTAATTCTTGATGCTTTAGAGTTTATTCACATTGTATTCAACAATAAATTCTAAATTCTGTACATAAAAATGCTGTGGTGATTAAATACTGGTTTAGAAGCTAAAGGAGCAGCAATTTTAGATGATTGAAATGTAATATACTGTAAATTGTGAGAATGTGACATAAAACGATTGTTTCAAGCAGAAAAATTGTTCATTTTGAAACATGCATACATCAAAATCATTCAGCAGTATGTGCAGTTGCCAATAAAGCTATACATAGGTCACACTTTGAATTCATAAAATTAGTCTTTAATTGATATTCTTATTATTCACACCACATATGTACATCACTTAATGATTTCATGTAGGCAAACATTCACAGAACACAGTTCTGAAGTCATATCCGTTTGCAGTGATAGTGTCTAAACACAGGTTGACTAATTACAATCCACAGTGTTGTAATGATCTCACTGATTAAAAATGTAAATAAAAAAAGAAACAAAAGCACAGAGACAAAACACCCAGTGCATGCAGCAGCTGACAAGGAAAGACTAAACTTTGATATTTGATTTCATACATGCAAAATCACCTCACATGTAAGCGGTCTAGAATATTCCATCATTTGAACACCATAGCCATATTGACAGAAGATAAAATGCTTGTAAAAATGCTTTTTTATGCTTGTAAAGAAATTCAAGGCATAAAAAATAAAGTACACCAACCTAAAAACATTACTTCAAGAACTGTAAAAAAATAAATAAAGGGGAGTTTCACGACAAAAACAAAACAAAAACGTGTGACAACACATACCACCAAAATTTTAGACAAGAACACGTCAAGATGAAATTTCGCACAACATGAAGTATATTCGACATACACCACATTTACACAGTGAGCTTTAAAGTGCTGCGATTAAATCTGGGAGAACAAGTTCTTGACATGTGTAACCCCTCCGGTTAAGACCGCAGCCTCTAGCGTCATTCGCCAGGGGAAGAGGTTTACTCGCACAGCTCTTACTAGCCGGCCTCCTTTGCACATACACCTAAAATGATTTATACATTTTTGCAAAAAGAGAGGAAACACTGTACAAGCGCCAAATGAATCGCATATCATGGCAAAAAGGGAGATTATTGATCCCTCTAGACCCATTTGGGGATTTCGCAATAAAAGTATGGTCACATTAGCAAAACTTCAGCAAAACTTTGCGGGCAAAATAGGTCCACTGTCAATGGATGGCGCTTAGTGGTCACTTCCAAACCAAACAGCTATATTTATTCGTAAATCCGACAAATTTGTGTGTTAAATGTTGAACAAACTTGAATTTGTTGTGTAATCCTTGTGGGCATATTACGTCACGTGTCCTATTGACATGACTGCATTTCGCCCACAGGATTTCTCTATAAAACAATGGTGAGTGTGATCGCATCTTAACTTTGAAAGTTAAGGGACCTTAACTTTTAAAATACAAATATGTTGAATTTATCAACACAACTGCTTGTTTGGAAGTGACCTCTGCGTTAGACAATGAGCTGTGATAACGTTTACCATTGTTCGGCCTGCAGAATCCAGTCATTCCAATAAGAGTGCGCAAGAGCAAAAATGTCCAGGCATATTTAGCTAATTTTCAAGATTGAATTCTCCACGCTGACCAACAGAAAGATTGACCTTTTTAAAAATGTGTTAATGTGATTTTGTTCACAAAATTTTGCCAAAGTTTTACTAACGTGACCATGTGCCTTAAGAAGTGTTATCAGTTCACAATTCACACAATCAAACAAACATAACGCAAATGAAAACTCTTACCCTTCACCTATTTACTGTGCTAGTTGGGTACAGATGTAGGAAACTGCTGCGATTATATATAATAATGAAAGATGACAGGATTGACTTTACTATGCGAACATTCACTTTCTTACACACAGTGTCATTAAAGGTATACTCCACCAAAAAAATACTCACCCTCATGCCGTCCCAGATGTTTATGACATTCTTTCTTCTGTGGAACAAAAACGATTTTTAGAAAAATAACCCTAGTAAGTCCATATAAAGCAAGTGGATGAGTGCCCGCAAAGCTGACATTAAGTAATGGCGCTGGGGAATACTAGATGAGATTAGTCTGATATGAGGTAAAAAAAATAACATAAATTACTGTTCGGTTTCTCGCAGAAACCGATCGTTTCGTGTCTTAAAGGTGGAGTAAGTGCTATCTGGTAACCGTTGTTGATATTTCAAATCACCAAAACAAACACGCCCCTACCCCCAAAAGGGTCCTGCCCCTATTTTGATAGCGCCGCCCCACACATACATAACCCAGGCAATGACTAATGGCAGAATCTGTGTGTAACTAATCCAGGTCAAATAGTCAATGAAAAAAAATCACCCCTTCTATCACAAAAACAAACCGTTCTCATGAACAACTCAATAGTACACAAGCACGACAGTCCAACTAATGACATTACAATTATGATCACATTAGAGTTATAGCGATCACAAAAACACACCGTTCTAATGACAATTCAATAGTACACGAGCATGACAGTCCAACTAATGACATTACAATTATGACTGGATAAGGGCTATATAGATCATGAAAAGACGCAACAAACATATATTAGGAGGAGTATAGTATCTTACTTTTCGGACACATTTTGTGAGCTGACGCTTTAAACAGACAGTGAGGAGATTTAGATGCTCCATATGGTGTGGAAATGAACGGGTCTTTATCTTCGCTGAAGTGAGCGACAATACGATCGCAAATGGACAAACAAGCGAACATGACACACGAGCATATTCAAGGAAAAGCCAGTATATATTAATTTTTGGCTAATGTCCGTCCTGAATGTCATGTGTTTTGAATAAGCGAGCGCTCTCTCTCTTCTCACCATCATTATTAGACACGCCCCTTACCTGCTGATTGGCTACAAGTTTGTTATTGGACTCTGCCTGGGTCCGTTTTACAAAACGTGTGTTATTTTGAAATAACACTTACCCCACCTTTAATACATCAATGTGTCACCACAAGCCACAGGGTTTAACATGGATTTGTATTGTATGTCTATGTGTTTTTTACTCTCAAAGAATTACACACATTATGCATTATACGACTGGCACATAGCAACGGTTGGAGTTAAAAACCTTAATTTGTGTTCTACTGAAACAAAGACACCTACATCTTGGATGTCCTGGGGGTAAGCAGATAAACATAACTTTTTCATTTTTGGGTGAAATATCTCTTTAAGGGACCCATCCAATTGAATTATATGGACTTACAGAAATTGATAATTTGTCTAAAAACCTGTGTTCGACAGAACAAATAAAAACTTCCATTTGGGGCAGCATGACGAGATAATTTTCATTTGATCCCTTTAACCATCAGTTCTGATTGTAAAACTGCATTCAGTTGAACTTGAAACATAATATTTTCTCTATTTCTTCTTCAGCTTCTACCCAAGAGTTTTAGTTTTTAAATTCAATAATTATTGCTTTAAATACAACTGTTATTGCAGCATGTAGAGACGTTTAAACATGCAAACAAAGCTTGTATTTAGCTAAACTGTTTGTACCCACACATTGAAAAAGTTTTTGGAAACATTAGGACATTTTTAAACAAATGTACTTAACTTAAGATACAAAATTTAAGGCAGCTTTACTTTTTAGTAGTACAAGAAAACTTGCTCTGAACAACAGACTGAACAACAGACTTTCTACGCAGACAAGATACGATCATTTGTCAATAAATTCTGCCCTTTTTCATCTAGACTAAGTGTTTAAGTGCATATTTAACCAACATGGTATATTCTCTTGGTGTGTTTGTCTTTGTTGGCATAAATAGACCTCAGGATAAAGTACAGCCATAATCCTTATCTAACGTCCGATATTACACTAGACCAGTGTTTCTCAACTGGTGGGTCGCGAGACCATTTTGAGTGGGTTGCGCAGTGTGCAGTCAAGCAAACAACAAACGTAATTCTATGTTTTTCTGATGCGAGACTTTAGTATCTGATTCGGTTTCTGCAGTCAGATGAGAGATGCTGTCAGGCTACATTTCAGTGCCATTATTCTAACTTTTATTTCGTAACGAAAAGTCTCACCACCAAAAAAAAATTACTTTTCTGCCCTATCAGCTGTGCTCTTAGCGCGCAAATGCAGCGTGCGTGCTGTATATCACTTATCACAGAAACTATAAGCATGCAACATCATAGTTATGTCAATTAGTAAGTCATGAAATTACAAAAAAAGTACCAATAAATTATGTAATAGGTACTTTGTGTGTAAGCTGCAAAGGATTTGCATGCAAATATGATGTCCATTCTATTCATCAGGATCAATGTCCATATGTTTTATCAACAGTTCATGTTAGTATTGTGTATTTACCATGGGTAACTGTTGTTTCCGTAACCAGAAAATGCCACTTTATTTTTACTTTGTGTTATTTTGTCTTAGTAGATTGTTTAGGACTGTTATTTGATAGCCTTACCTTTTACCTGTTCATCAGTATTAGTCATATTCTTACAATTTGTGTGTATGTGTAAGTAAAGCAAATTTAAAAGCTAATTTATTAATACTTTGTTTGGGTCACAGCTTAATGACCACGGGAAAATGTGGGTGCCATGGTCAAACCAGTTGAGAACCACTGCACTAGAGGACATGGTTTAAAAGGCATAGTTACACCTGGACATTGAGAAGGAGTGATAATAGTGAGATGAAATCATCTGTGTGCGGCAACTGGAACTCCAGGGTCTCTCAGTATACACAGAGGTCTGGAAACGTCATTTCATACACGGGTATGGAGCGGGTCCGGCCGTGACCGTTCCCGACAGAGCCAGACGGACTCGGCGGAGGCCTATTCAACCAAGGGAAAGAGAAGAAAAATGAAACAAATGTCAATCAGACAATACAGCTTCTTTTTATTGTACTCGATTCATACTGTACCTATTTTTATATGAATATTACATAGTATATATATATTGTCCTTTATGCACAATTGAATGTTTAGGGAAGCTAATTTATAAACTGTTACAGAAGATCATAACCAGCAGCCATATCACCCTGTAGCCCAAGACTGGTTTCCCACTGAAGCTAAGCAGGGCTGAGCCTGGTCAGTACCTGGATGGGAGACCAACTGGGGAAACCAGGTTGCTGCTGGTAGAGGTGTTAGTGAGGCCAGCAGGGGGTGCTCACCCTGTGGTCTGTGTGGGTCCTAACACCCTAGTATAGTGATGGGGACAGTATACTGTCAAAGAGGACCGTCTTTCGGATGAGACGGTACACCGAGGTCCCGACTCTCTGTGGTCGATAAAGAGTAGGGGTGTAACCCCGGCATCCTGGCCAAATTTGCCCATTGGCCCCTGTCCATCATGGCCTCCTAATAATCCCCATTTAATGATTGGCTTAATCACTTGGTCTCCTCTCCACCAATCAGCTGGTGTGTGGTGAGCGCTCTGGTGCAATATGGCTGCCGTCGCATCATCCAGGTGGATGCGACACATTGGTGGTGGTTGAGGAGATTCCCCCTTCTATATTTAAAGCGCTTTCAGTGCCTAGAAAAGCGCTATATAAATGTAATGAATTATTATTATTATTATCATCATGTACCTGATTGTGATCTCGAAGATTTGGTTGAGTTTATTCTGCAATAAGGAAGCCTACAAAAGAAAAAAAAAACAGTTCAAGTGAACAGATGTAGGATCTGAACAGAAGAGCTGTGTTTGTGCTCTCTGATGATAAAATTGACCATTCGCTAAGCCACACCCAAAAACCGTCACAGCCCAATCGTGGCTTAGCAACCGTAACTAGGCGCGGAAGGTCTATTAAGCTTTCGAGCTAGAGAAACATGCCAAAGCGGTGTGCTTATGGATTGTGCAAATCTGATACCTTGTATCCTAAAAGTTTAGCCTAGAAATCCAGACGCACCCTAGCGGCAGCAAATCTTATCTGCCGCGAGGATCGTCTAGCAACTCTTAATAGCTTCTGAGCTGTAAAAACATAGATAGAGTCGGTGGGCGGGGCTTAACATAATGACGGCCGAGTTGCGCTTGCGTGCTACTAGTAAACACGGAAGCTGTCGAACGGCGGTCTTTCGAATCAGCTTTGACCGCGACTCTGGAAGACTTGGAGTTAAGCTTTTCTCTGAGAAAAGAACGGCACTGAAATCATTCTTAAAAAAGGAAGATGTGTTCGGAGTTTTGCTAACCGGATATGGCGAAAGTTTAATCTGTCAACGAGCTCCACTTTGCCTTCTTCGTTGCTCTGGTTGGTTGCAGCGCTATCCTATTGTGCTCAGAGGGAGTTTGAAAGACAACCGTTTATCCCGCCCCTTCGGATTGAGCCCTGTCAATGGTGAGTTTCCAGACCAAACATCTTGATGTGGGTCTGGCTTGTCAGGCTACTAAAAGTTTGGACAGAGGGTGGAATTTTTTTCCTTCCCCAGACCTAAAACCCAAGGTGTGAAATGCAAGGCGTGACTCAAGCAGTGTGTGAGGTCCCATTCACAACTAAAAGTCGACAGGATTAACAAAAACACCTAATTTAACGTTTGCTCCAACAAAAAGAAAAAAACATGAGGCTTTTGATTTATGGAAATTTTTACATGATGCACTATATAGACTATAAAAAGGACTGTCTTGTAGCTTTATTTATTTGTTTTGTATTGTGGAATGTTTACACAAATTGTTTGCAAATGAACCTTCCTCATAAGGATTGTTGCGGTGGCTGTGTTTATAATATTAATAAAACCCATCTTGTTTGAGAGAGTGACTTTCTGTTATAAGGCTGTATTTCAGTCACTGGGGGGTTTTGATGTATGGCTCAGGTCAGTATCTCTGATCCAAGGCCTAGATTAGACACACGACGCGTGAGCAGTTGTCTGGCGTGCTAAATATAAGCAGGAGAATCATTGCAAATTGCTCAGGCTAATGTCTTGTGTTTATTCCACAATATTTAAGGATAAGCTGATTGATTTATAATTATTCGATTATTTTCTCATTTCACTTACCCTGCCTGCTGTAGGTACATTAACATCTATGAGGCGGCTTCTTATTGCGCTGGACTTTAGGCTTTAGCTTCAATTTTAATGAAATTATTGTCTAATCGGTTGCATAGTATGTCGTGGATATATCCCGCGAATGCATACTGCAGTCCCTTTTGTCTTACGCTCTCATATATTTCACCTGTTTGCCAAAAATGACTAATTATCTCCTTGGAAATGTCTGAAACCGGCGCATACATACTGTAATAGACGTGCCAGGCGTAGCAACAGTAACTAAGGAGGGCATGGCTTAGCGAAGGGTCATTTAGAGATAGAGTGTGTGTGCATATACAGGTTTGCTGCATTGGACTTACCCTGGCCCCACAATGGGCTGCTATCTCCTCAAATGGAGCTGTCTGAAACCTCTCCACCACCTGCCTTCTGCGCTCTCTCTCCAGCTCCTCCACATTCACGCTGTCTACTGAACACACACGCACACGCACACACACAGACACACACACACACGCACACACACGGGTGATTATGTGCTAACTTCCACAGACCAGTCTAGAAAATGTCCCTTTAAAAGTTTAGTTACATTTAATGATATTACTACTAACAAAAATGTCTTTCTATCATGTCTCTGGTCATTTGTGTTTACTAAAAAATATTATTAAAAAATAATAATTTATAGAAATCATTAAAAGACACCTACATGTCAATCTAAACCTGTAATTTGCTCATCTCCGGAACACAAATGAAGATCTTGACATCCTACGCAACTACCACTTTTAATCCCAGAAAGGTAGTAAAGGCAATCCAGGTGCTAACAAAGTACTCGGGTCACTTCATAAAATTTTGGTTAAACAACTAGAGTCACATGGCTTATTTTTATGATGTCTTTACTATCTTCCTGGGGCTTGAAAGTGATAGTTGCATAGGTTGTAGATTTCATCAAAAAGATTTTAATTTTTGTTCCAAAGATGAATGAATGTCTTACAGGTTTAGAACGACATGATGGTGAATCATTAATGACAGATGTTTCATTTTTGGGTGAACTATCTGTTTAATCAGAGAGACAGTTCTGCAGCTTCTCTGCACCTTTTCTAACAACACTAAATACATCACCATAAAAATGACACAATATAAAGTTAAAGAGTTTGGTCTTAAAGAAGTGTTATGTTCACCTTGGCTGCATTTATTTGATCAAAAATACAGTAAAAAACTGAAAAATTGATTTCTGTGATGGCAAAGCTGAATTTTCAGCATCATTACTCCAGTCTTCAGTGTCACATGATCCTTCTGAAATCATTATAATACGCTGATTTTCTGCTCAAGAAACATTCCTCATTATTATCAATTTTGAAAAAGTGATACTTTTTTCAGAATCCTGGGATAAATATTCAAAACTATGTTTTTGTAACAATGTCAATGTTACTTTTGATTAATTTAATCCATCCTGAATAAACCCTTTTTTTTAATCATACTTAACCCAAACTTTTGAATTGTAGAGTAGTGTAATTATATTAAAAGCATGCAAGACTTACCAATGGCTTGTTTAAGAGTTTCAAATGTTATTTGCTCTGCAGTGGATCTCTGTAAGGATACAGATCATAGATACAAACAATATAGCTGATAGAAGAACCATTTCTCTGAGGTGGATTCACACACACACACACACACACACACACACACACACACACACACACACACACACACACACACACACACACACACACACACACACACACACACACACACACACACACACACACACACACACACACACACACACACACACACTGTGTAATGAAGATGTGTTACCTGTTCTTTCTCTGGACTGTTTCTAGAATCCATCTCTAACTGCAGAGAGACAGTGTCTCCAATGCTTTTTCTCTTGGACAGCCTGTCTTCATCTGAGATACAAAAACAATAATACTATATTATGAAACAATATTATTTTTTAACAATATATTTTTTAATGTATTATGGAGAATACCAGAGGGGAAAAAATCTCAGCTATATTATAATATTAAATTGTAAAAAGCCCTCTGTATGTGGCTATTGATGACAAAAAATAAGACTGGACATACTGTTTCAGTGTATTTAAATCTCAGGTTGAGGGTCATACCTGTGATCTGTGGGATGTATGGTGTGGCCAGTCTGTCTGTGTTGTATCCACTGCCACCCAGCATCTCTGCTATCTTAGCCTGCAAAAACAGCACCTCTCCTTCCACCTTCTCCAGCTTCTCTGGGATCCTGAAAGAGAAAGAGGCTAAAGCTATTCTTCAACTTTCCAAGGGAGTAAAAACCAGACAGTTAAGAAATCTCTGGATATTTTGTGGGTTTAATGCATTAATAACAATTCGATCTGCACATCACATCAGTCAGAAATGTCCCCATGGTGATCATCTAAGGAGCACTAGGATTATTTAACTGAAAGACTTTGAACTGAGTAAAAACTCTACAGTGCGTTCCCGACCAAGGACATATGTTTAAAAGAGAGTAAGAACTACATGTTTCTGTCGGTCTGTTAGTGTGAACCGTGACATAAAAGTTCTTTCTCTCATAATGGCTAAAAGAACATTATGATAGTCTGAACAGTCTCTACTGTTTTGAAGACGGCAAGGAGTTCCTTACTTAAAGCTCTCAACAAGAACATCCTCTGGAAGCAGGAAAGGGAAAAATTTCTTTCTTGACTCAATCACCTGCAGAAAAAAACATTCACTGTCACTCCATCAGACAGACAGACAGACAGCCAGACAGCCAGCCAGCCAGCCAGCCAGCCAGCCAGCCAGCCAGCCAGCCAGACAGACAAACAGACAGACAGACAGACAGACAGACAGACAGACAGACAGACAGACAGACAGACAGACAGACAGACAGACAGATAGATAGATAGATAGATAGATAGATAGATAGATAGATAGATAGATAGATAGATAGATAGATAGATAGATAGATAGATAGATAGATAGATAGATAGATAGATAGATAAACAGATAGATAAACAGATAGATAAACAGATAGATAAACAGATAGACAGAGAAAAACATGGATGGATAGTCAGACCAAAAAAAGAAGATGGACAGACACACAGACAAACATACAGATAGATAGATAGATAGATAGATAGATAGATAGATAGATAGATAGATAGATAGATAGATAGATAGATAGATAGATAGATAGACAGACAGACAGACAGACAGACAGACAGACAGACAGACAGACAGACAGACAGACAGACAGACAGACATGGATGGATGGATGGTTGACAGAGAGACAGACAGATCACCTCATGGACGTGTTGGCAGAAGGTGGGCACAGTGGTCAGTTGGCTGATGAGGTTCAGGTAGGCAGCTGACAGGGCATGGATGGCACAGCGGGTGTACACAGGAAGAGCCTCTTCAGCCAAGGCCAGGTCCTGAGGAAGAGAGTATAAGACTTGTCTGTAAGACTCAGTTAAATACAATACAGTACTTATTTACTATCATATATTATGCTGTTGCTGACCATATGTGTTTATTGGTGTGTCCACAGTCATGCACATATCACAGGGAGTGAGAGCCATACCTGTAAGGCCAAAGCCAGTCGGATCAGGTCCACCACCACCTCCTCATTGGCCAGTTCCACACAGATCAACCCCAGCAGCATATGAAGAGACTCAAAGTGACGCTGGATGCTGCTTTCCTCTTTGCAGGCCAGGTAAATGTGGCGGTAGAGCCTCTGGCTGTGCTTCTTCATGAATAGGTTATCCTGCCTTGAGCATTTGTCTACTTTCAGCTTTAGTACTGAGATATCTGATATAATTCTGCAGAAAACAACAGAAAAAGGCACTGTTAAATGTTTTGTCAGAAACTTTAACTTTCAGGAACCTAATGTAAAAAACCTAATGTTTTAAACTACATATAAGAGCTAACAAAAAGTGCCAAAACTACCATGGTATCATTTTTTCATTTATCATAATGCAAAGTAAAATGTAAACGTTTTCTCAGGTAACCCTATTATGTGCTTCATCAACATAAGGTTTTATTCAAACCTTGAATATGGCCCTGATATGTCACTAGACATTAAGAAATCATATTCATCATTTCAAATACTATGGACAACAATCGTCTGGCCAGGATATTGTCATGTAAAACCCTCCACCTATCTACCAATCACGAAGTCAGTAGTGTTTCTGCATCCGGGTTTCCAGATCGGCTCTAGTTACCACAGCTGCAGCTACAAACGGTCCTGCTGGATCCTGCAGCCTATCTGGCAACCTCGAGTCAGGGGGAGGGGGAGAGGGGATACATCGCTCTACAGTCATTTGAAAGTGATTGCAGTACCAGTTTTGGCCACAATCTTACATACACTTCCTTTAATGACTACCAAGTTGCATCATTGAACTACACTATAACAATACAATCGGTTAAGTCATAACATATTTCAAAGCATTGGTCATTTTTTTTAAAGTCTTGAGTTTGTCAGTGTGCCCAAACCTGACAGGGGAGAATTTGTGCCGGTTGTCATGACGATCAATGATGCTGACGAGAATGTCAAGAACGAGTAGACGGATCTCTGCATCCTCCATCAGAGTAAAGGACAGGAGAGGGTCCAGGAATGAGGTGGGAAGGGCTGTCAAAATGTTCGTAGACTGGAACCCTGCTGTTACCTGAAGGAGAAAGAGAGAGACTGACGTTTAAAGGCACACGAGACAATCAAACGTTTGGACTGCATCAGCAACTGTGGTTATCATGAAACAGCAGGGGGAGGAAATGGCCCTCCACAAGACACAGCATGTGATTATGACTGACACAAACCAGCTCACCTGCAGCAGAGACTTTAGCAGCATAATCTGGATCATCCTACTGCCCTCAACCCTGAAACCAGAAACAGACAAAACACATATTCTTGCTTTGCTGGCGTTTTATATGTGTTATTCCTCGGCTAATTTGCATTTCATCTTGGGCCAGCAGAAATACAAAGGATATCTAATTTATAGTCTAGGTTGTAACCCTGTCTCACCCTGTGTTGGCCGACCCCAGAGCCGGATACATGCCAGGCACAGGAATTTTCCCAATGATGAACAGCATGACTTCTGAGCGCTGGTAGGTGGGCAGTGTGTTTGCAAACGAGCCTGTAAACAAAGAAAGTTAGAGATTAAGCACAGTCAGCTGGTCAAATAAACCCCTTCAGGATGATACAAGACCCCACATGAGTCCTGAAAAGCTTTATTCTATCTATCTATCTATCTATCTATCTATCTATCTATCTATCTATCTATCTATCTATCTATCTATCTATCTATCTATCTATCTATCTATCTATCTATCTATCTATCTATCTATCTATCTATCTTGATCCACCCAACCGCCTATCCATCCATCCATCCATCCATCCATCCATCCATCCATCTCCTATCTATCTTTATCCACCCACCCATCCATCTATCTACCCATCTGCCCATTCATTCATCCTCAATGTTCCATCTATCTTTGATCCACCAGCCCACCCGCCCATTTATCCATCCATCCATCCATCCATCCATCCATCCATCCATCCATCCATCCATCCATCCATCCATCCATCCATCCACCCATCCATCTTCTATCTATCTTGATCCACCCACCCATTTATCCATCCATCCATCCATCCATCTTCTATCCATCTTGATCCACCCATCGCCTATCCATCCATCCATCTCCCATCTATCTTGAACCATCCATCAACCCATCCACCCATCCATCCATCCATCTTGATCCAACCAACCAACCATCCATCCATCTTGATCCAACCAACCACCCACCCATCCATCCATCTTGATACACCCACCCACCCATTTATCCATCCATCCATCCATCCAGCCATCCTCTATCTATCTTGATCCACCCACCGCCTAGCCATCATCCATCTCCTATCTATCTTGATCCATCCATCCATCCATCCATCCATCCATCCATCCATCCATCATTCTTCTATCTTAATCCACCCACCCGCCTATCCATCCATCTACCAAACCAGCCATCCATCTTCTATCTATCTTTATCCACCCACCCGCTCGCCCATCCATCTACCCACCTGCCGATCCATTCATCCTCAATGTTCTATCTATCTTTGATCCACCTGCCCATTTATCCATCCATCCATCCATCTTCTATCTATCTTGATATACCTACTCGCCTATCAATCCATCCATTCATCTACCAATCCATCCATCCATCCAACTTTTATCTTGATCCAACCACCCATCTTCTATCTATCTTGATACACCCACCCACCCACCCATTTATCCATCCGTCCATCCATCCATCCATCCATCCATCCATCCATCCATCCATCCATCCATCCATCCATCCATCCATCCATCCATCTTCTATCTTCTATCTTGATCCACCCGCCCGCCTATCAATCCATCCATTAATCTACCTATCCACCTGTCCATCCATCTTCTATCTATCTTGATATACACACCCACCCATTATTCCATCCCTCCATCTTCTATCTTAATCCAACATCCCATTTATCCATCCATCTTCTATCTATCTTGATCCAATAACCCATCCGTCCATCAACCCACCCACCCACCCATCTAAAAGTTTTTTATCTAGATATTTAACAAAATAAATATAGAGACAAAATGCTATAATTTGAGAAGAAAATGTGGAATGATATGAAAGTGAGCTCAGCTATGGAGAAAATCAGTTCGACAGCAGTCAATTATACTGTTGCCTTGTTCATTTTACCAAAAAAAATTTGACCGCTGAAAGCCATGACTGCCAGATTCACTCACAAACATTCATTCTTCACCCACCAATAGTTTTAATGACAGATTCTTGGAGTTGTCTCTCCTCGTGTACTGTAATGACCTTGGAGCCCATGTTTGCAAAAGAGTCATAGGATCCAGTAAGCTCGTAGTCCACACTGAGCCTGAGCTGCTTCAGTAGAGTATTAAACACCTCCAGTACTGTGGGCCCTGTGGAGAGGTACAGCACACAGCCAAAACTAAAAGTCTTAAAAGGAACAATGCAAATGTGTATGATTTCTACTGCATAAAATCTAATTATTTGTCAAACATTTAAATATTCATGCATATTAAATAACTAGCATGTATATCACTTTTACATTAAGAAGCAAAACATATTATGAAATAATAATATCATCAGAAAAAAATCCTATAAAATGTTTTTTTATTTGTCTATATATCTCCCTCTAGTGGTCTATAGATGGTCTGGTACCTATGGAGCCACTGGCTTCTATGACCGCTGCTTCTGAGATCACCTCCACTATCCCAGCACGCACTTTGGCTGAATTCTTACTGTTGGCATCCAAGTGGCCCAATAGCTGCTGAATCACCAGATGTGAATGTTGGGTCTATCAAAGAAACCGTAGACATAGGTAATATTACATCAAGACAGATGAACGTGGAAATGGAAGAATGTTCATACTCTACAGCCACACAGAATGATAGTGTTCAGTTAGATTCCAAATACAATGTGGTCCAAAAATCTGAGGCCATTAAAACAAATATTTAAACTTTTTTAAACATTAAAAATAGACAGAAATATTATGATGTGAAATGCTAATATATTTGTGTAATTTTTTACTCCAATTGTTGAGTTGATTAAATTATTTGTAATGAAAAATGTGTATTAAATTAGAATAATGCAAAAATAGTAATATTTTCACTACTGCTATGGGGCTTTTTGAACCTCATTGTAAGATATAAAATATGACCCCAAACACCCCATAATTATTTAGTATCAAAGTGCCATGCTCCACAAAAATGTCTCTTTATTGTATTTTGCTTTAAATACTTTTATAACCAAATTTCAGCAAAGCTGTTTGTATTTACCTGAATGGAGTACATAATGATTTTGAAACAGCGCACTGCAAATGTTTTGCCCTCCCAGAGTGAATGATTATCAAGGTGCCTGAAAATACAAAAGTAAATGATTAGCCTTAGCAAACAGAACTAGAGCAGGAAATAGCACATAAAGTAGGCCAAAACAATACACTGGAATAGCAGACACCATTACTGTGTGGATGTTTTAGGCTAACAACGAGGATTTAATTCAGGATTTATTTAATTTTTTATTCTCTTTCCAGTTCTCTTTTTTTCTCTTTATAATTCGGTACTGGTTTGTATTTGTCATTGAATAAAGAACCCAACATTTTTTGATGACATAAATTAATTTAAATGGTAAATGGAAACCTAGAAAAATCTGAATCAGAAAGTTAAGTGATTAATAATTTGTTCAAGAATTCATTTATTTTTTTCCCCCCAAAGAAGTCTCATGCTCACCATCATTTATTTAACCAAAATACAGTAAAAAAAAATTATATTGTGAAATATTATTACAACTTAAAATATTATGCAAATGTATTTATTCCTTTGCCGGCATAGCTGAATTTCCAGCAGACAGAAGCGCTTTATTTTTTTTATTTTTTTTATTTTTTCAGGATTCTTTGATGTTTATTTGAAATATTACAATACAATTGAATGCATACTTGCTGAATAAAAGTTAATTAATTTACATTTTATTTTTTAATAATTAATTTCTTTTAGAACTCCAAACATTTAAATGATAGAATATGCATATATGTACAGTATTGTTCAAAATAATAGCAGTACAATGTGACTAACCAGAATAATCAAGGTTTTTTGTATATTTTTTATTGCTACGTGGCAAACAAGTTACCAGTAAGTTCAGTAGATTGTCAGAAAACAAACAAGACCCAGCATTCATGATATGCACGCTCTTAAGGCTGTGCAATTGGGCAATTTTTTTGAACACACCCCTTTCAACTAATTGCCCAATTGCACAGCCTTAAGAGCGTGCATATCATGAATGCTGGATCTTGTTTGTTTTCTGAGAATCTACTGAACCTACTGGTAACTTGTTTGCCACGTAGCAATGAAAAAATATACGAAAAACCTTGATTATTCTGGTTAGTCACATTGTACTGCTATTATTTTGAACAATACTGTATTAGTAGTCCAGTCAATTAACAGGTGATCATTCACGTCATCTCAGTCCTTAATTCCTAACTGTCATTTTATACCATATGTTGGCACATATGTCCTTTATTTATTAAAATGAAATATACAAATTTAAATTTAAAACCAACAACTGTTAATCGATACTCTCAGAATATTCACGTCTCATATAAATGCTAAAGTATTTGTATAAAGGGAACTAAAATGAAAACAGATGCCTCTCTGTGCTGCCCTCTTGTGTTTGATAAGGTACTTGTGCATGAACACTCACATGAGCACAGGTTTCACAGCATTCTTGATGTTGTCATAGGCTGCTCTTCCCAGCAGCTCTCGAAAGCATCTCTCGGTCAGCTCCACTGGACTTTCCTTATCCTTCTCTGTTCCAGGAGAAGGAGACCTATGGAAAGGAATCAGAAACAGAAAACACACATTAACCGGAGCTGAATCAATAGGCCGATTGCTGTTGGCAATACCGTTACTTGTGGTCAGAGATTTTCCCCAGAGGTGAAGATGTAAAGAGATTTTATGGTTCTTAGTTCATCACTCAGTTCAATTCGATGTTCAGGGTCTGCCTCTGACCCTCAGGCTTTGCGCTTATGTTCACAGCCAGTACAGCAGCTTCTAGAATAAATTACTTTCTTATTGCACTTAAGAGTCTGACACCTCAGATGTAGGCAGTCTGCTGTTATATCACACACTTTGCATTAGCATTCAATTAGGAGTTCATTAGCTTAATCACACAGACATTGTTTCTCGGAAGGAAAATTCACACTTCCATTAGACTTAAAGAGTCAATTTTTTCTTCATTTGTGATTGTGTAAGTGAGGCACCTCTCTGTGGCTTCTTCCTGCTGGAGGTTGAACAAGAGCGACGGCACGATTTTGTCCATGTGCTGAGGATCCCAAATATTTGCCTGCAGTTCATCATTGACAGTCTTCCTCACCACCCCCTGAAGACCCCTGATCCCTGCCATACGAATCCTTACACAGGCAGACACAACCCACACTGGCATTAGTTAGTCACACTTATGAGACATGGATTTATATAAATATATGTTGGGTTTTGTTTTTTGTTTTGCACTGCATGGTGCAATTAAGCCCTTGATGAATGAGTTATTAAATCACAAAAGAAAAGGATGGCTCTGCATTTCACCCATCCAAGTGCACACACACACAGCAGTGTGTTTTTTTTAAAACACACGCACACTGTGAACACACAACCGGAGCAGTATCCATAAATTATATTATAAATATTAAATTGTATCAGTACCAGAGGCAAAATCTCACCCACACAATCAAATATATGTCCATGTCAAGGGACACCATGAATCATAGGCTTAACCATCAAAAACAAAGAGAAACCAGATTTTTTAACATACATATTTTTGGTTGTAAAAATCTTCCTCTGTTAAAATGCTGGAAAGACATGCTTACTTTGTGCGAATATCTGGATCCTCGTAACTGGAATGGCACATCTCACTGAAGCGTGAGACAAAGAAATCGTAGCTACGATGGTATGATGGTGTATCCTCCTCTATGTTTGCAAACTTAACAAACTTAAAGAGAAAGAGCAGAAAAATGTACAGTTTAGTTGGGTTACACTTTGTAGTAGCCGGCCTTAACTACCATAATGTACTAACATTAAAGGGTTAGTTCAACCAAAAATTAAACTTCTATTATTATAGGGATAGTTCCCCCCAAAATGAAAATTACCCCAGTGCATCCAACATGTAGGTGTCTTTGTTTCTTCAGTAGAACGCAAATCAAGAAACCCACCTACATGTTGGATGCAGACAAACATCACATTTTCCTTTTTGGGTAAACTATCCCTTTATTTACTCACCCTCCTGTCGTTCATCTTCGGAACACAAATTAGGATATTTTTCATGAAATCTGAGAGCTCTTGACCCCTCCATAGACAGCAATGTAATTAACACTTTCGGAAGTTTTAAAAAATCCTAAAAGATAGTCCATATGACCCCAGGGTTAATTCGACTTAATTCAACAATTTCTTCACTTGTGTGTCAGTCTCCTACGGAGTTTACGTTGGCCAGCTCCTGCATCAACATCACACGTGGTGCTCAGGTGAATAGCATCGGCCAATGGTGAGCCGGCGTGCTGGCGTAGCTCTGATGTAACTCAGAAGCACTGGACTGTATTTACTACGTCAACAGCCAGCAGCCATATCACCCTGTAGCCCAAGACTGGTTTCCCACTGAAGCTAAGCAGGGCTGAGCCTGGTCAGTACCTGGATGGGAGACCAACTGGGAAAACCAGGTAGCTGCTGGTAGAGGTGTTAGTGAGGCCAGCAGGGGGCGCTCACCCTGTGGTCTGTGTGGGTCCTAACACCCTAGTATAGTGATGGGGACACTATACTGACAAAGAGCACCGTCTTTCGGATGAGACGTTAAACCGAGGTCCTGATTCTATGTGGTCATTAAAAATCCCAGGATGTCTTTCGGAAAAAGAGTAGGGGTGTAACCCCGGCATCCTGGCCAAATTTGCCCATTGGCCCCTGTCCATCATGGCCTCCTAATAATCCCCATATCCTGATTGGCCTAATCACTCGGTCTCCTCTCCACCAATCAGCTGGTGTGTGGTGAGCGTTCTGGCGCAATATGGCTGCCGTCGCATCATACAGGTGGATGCGACACATTGGTGGTGGTTGAGGAGATTCCCCCCTTCTATGTAAAGCGCTTTGAGTGCCTTGAAAAGCGCTATATAAATCGAATGCATTATTATTATTATTATTATTATTATTATTATTATTATTATTATTATTATTATAACAGCGTAGGAGACTGACACAGACATGAAGAAATTGTTGAATAAAGTCGTTATTTTTGTTTGTTTTTTGCTCCCGAAAGTATTTTCGCCACTTCATAAAATTAAGATTGAACCACTGTAGTCACATGGACTATTTAAAGGATGTCTTTACTACCTTTCTGGAGCTTGAAAGTGTTAATTGCATTGCTGTCTATGGAGGGGTCAGAAAGCTCTCGGATTTCACCAAAAATATCTTAATTTGAGTTCCTAAAATTAACAAAAGTCTTACCGATTTGGAATGACATGAGGGTGAGGAATTAAAGACAAAATGTTCTTTTTTGGGGTAAACTAACCCTTTAAAATACTTCCAAAACTATGGATTTACTGTTTAACTACATGTGCCAGAACATTTTAGCATTTACTGCTCACAAGTTTAAGGGTACGGATAGGTTTTGTAGGATAATTAGGATAATAGGGGTTAGAGTTCCGTGGCAAGGGTTGTTGGATTCCGGTTAGGGGTCATGCTAATAGTGTAATTACAAGTGTTAATTAAACACAAGTACTTTAAAGGGGTCATGACATGCATTTTCAGAACTTTCTGGAGCTTAGAGTTCTGGGGTTCTGATGAAGTTAGCAAAGTCTTTTAAATAAAAAAAAGCTTTTTTTTAAACCTTTTTCAAAAATGCAAGTAAAGCCCACTGTTGTGATTTGCAAACATCATTGATCAAGACCAATGCCCACCTCAACAGTCTGTGTAAATAGTTTAGATTTTCTGTTTCATGACCCCTTTAAATGGAATTACAATGCACCAACATGTATGTACATAATACAGTATATTGCATTAAATAGTTAAGAATATAGTAGCCACCTAATATATACCTAAGTGTGACCGCAGGTTTTTTTTCCGATAGTAAACACACGGTTAGAGACTCTTTATGATGCTATGAAATCCAGACATTAAAATAATATTTAAGAACCAGTAATGAGATGTGGGTTGTTTAAAACCGTATCATAAATCGTTTCATATTTATAATCGCACCAATAAGTGACTAATGTATTGTGTGGTGAAACTTTTGAATTCAAAGGGCATTTAGAAACCAAACACATTTAGAAGTCAAACACCTGCTATTGCTGAAGCTTGATAGTGAGGATTTGTATATTGATGGGCCTATGCAGTTCATGGTAATATGCAACATTTTAAGACATTGTGTCAATTTTTTTACAATTTCTGTCCGTAGTCAAAAAGCAAAACCAGGTGAGAACCACCGCTGTAAGGTATGTTAATCTGTACTTGGGCAGCAAATGTACTTTCAGGTACAATAGATTAGGATATTTCTGATTAGCATATCTGAAGATTTGAGATAAGCAGCAGTTATCCAGTATGCTACTATTGACCGCTTTGAATTCCATACCAACACAATGCCTACAGAGAACCTTCAAACTGCGACTGAGATGAAAACTCTGCACAACACATGCATTTTAAAAACATGCGCACTGCTTTCAACATGCCTTAAGCCCTGCCCCATCTGGCCCCTATCTGGGAAAAGTAATCTCTTTTTAATCTTTAAGCCCTTATATTTCAGAAGCATCAGATGTGAGCGGTTTTGAAGTTAAGAACTCTCTACATTCCCATTAGCATGTGAGTTGGGTGGGTGTAAAGCTTTCAGGGGCGATGTTGAGGTTTCACGTTACTGTACAGAGGATGAATTCATTTTTGTTTAGAAGCTTGTCATGTAAAATTAAATAAGATTAGCTGGAATGGGCTGTGGGCATGTACACTATGAGGAGGGCCTGTATATTTCAGGTAAACGGGAAAAGTCTAGCAATGAAATCTGTGCAATATTTAAATATAGAACTAATAAAATATAAGATGTACAGTACTGTGCAAAAGTATTTTTGTATTCCCCCCCCCCCCAAATTTTTTTTTTTTTAAGCCAGTTATTTATATATTTAGCAACAGTGTGTCAGTAGATAATATCAGTTTACATTTTCAAACATTTATTTTGCCATTAGATGTAAAAATCCATTCCAGTGAGATTTTTACATGCAGAAGGAGTTTGACAACAGCTGTTTGGTCCACACGGAGATCTAATCTCACAAGCATGGAGTCCGTCTGTGATACCATGAAGAAACTGAAAAAACTGAGACAAAATCCACAAGAAATGTGACAAACTCTCCAAGACGCTTGAAGAAACCCTCCTGCAAAGCTCTCTGAAAAACTGAGCAAGTGTACCAGGACAAAAGCTGTTTAAATGCAAAGGGTGGTCACACCAAAACACTGATTTGATTTAGTTATTAGGAGTTAATTGATAAACAAAATCTATTTATGACATTATTTTTGAACGCATTCTCACTTTACAGCATTTTTACACAAGTGTCTAAACCTGTTCACAGTTCTGTAGCTTTGCAGGAGGGTTTCTTCAAGCGTCTTGGAAAACGTCTTGGAGATGTTGTCGCAGTTCTTGTGGATTTTGACTCAGTTTTTTCCGTTTCTTCATGTAATCACAGACGAACTCGATGATGGTGAGATTAGATCTCCGTGTGGATCAAACAGCTGTTGTCAGACTCCCAAAATCTCACTGGAATGGATTATTACAATTAATGGCAAAATAAATGTTTGAAAATGTAAACTGATATTACCCACTGACACACTATTGCAAATTATATAAATAACTGGATTAAAAACATTTTTGGGGGGTGAAAATACTAACGTGCCAAAGACTTTTGCTCAGTACTGTACATTTAACATGCAGTAAATGTACAGAATAAACTAGATATAATGTAAATGCTATTGGTAAAAGTGCTGCCTGGGTATTTGTAGAACCATAAACCATTACGCATTTCTATATTATGGAATATACAAAATAAATAATAATTCCTTGAAAGAATTACAACTTAAAGGTGAGTAATTTATGACAACATTTTCAATTGAGGGTGAACTATGCCTTTAAGATACTGTGGGGATTTAATTGGCAAGGAGGGCTTTATATTTAATATACAGTAGTTTGGATGAGCTTGATTGAGGTGAATCCAAAATGTTAGCTGAGCTTTTAAAACTTTTTAGTTCTGGTCTGACCCTCTAACACCTGAACATCTCCCTCCCTGCACATCTCCCTCCATACTGCAGAGACGCCCAACACAAGGTAGATTTATCAAGTTATAATTCACCCTGTAACTACATCAATAGGGTCAGTAAGTGGATTTCACTAGAGAGTAAAGGCAGTCAATTTTACTCACTGAGTTAGTGCCCAGGATCTGTAAGTTGGGTTTGTCTGCCTCTAGGAGTTTGCGCACCATAGTAAGGAAACTCTCCACAAAAAGGTTTATACTCTGACAGTGGCAGGCCATCAGCAGCTGGTCCAAAGCCTCCATAGCAATACAAACATACCTGTGAGACACACACAAATATGATACTGTCCTACCAATGATCACAGACAAATATATAGTGACAAAACAAGTATACATTTTTCACTATATTTTCTTCCAGTTTTGTTTTTTTTACCCATATCTATGCCGGGCAACATCTCTGGATAGTCTTTCTGACAGGTAAGCACCGATACGGTCTAGTTTCTCTGGAGCAGACAAGGCGTAAAAAGTAAGCTTCTCCATGTTAGCTTTCACCAAACCATCCTTAAAAGAAGAAGACAAGAAAAGATGGGTAGACAGATAGAGAGCCAAAAAATTACAATAACTTTAAATGTTCCTCTCCCCAAAAAGAACCTTCCATAGATGATTTGTCTTCTATTCTGAGTCTAATACAGCTCCAGAAGCTTGCCTCATCATTCAGAAGTGAGACAGATTCAAATACTTTCCAATTTTTTGCTCTAACCATTCATGTTCAAATATCAGGGATTCTTACTAAAAATAAAAAATTGGCTTTTATTTATTTATAATCTGGAAAACTTTTTAATTTATACTTTGTATTAAATCATCAGTGCATTTTTTTAATTATAATGTATTGTTTATATAGTACATTCATAATACTAAATATAATATTCATAACTTATATATAATATATATATAATGCAATCGGGTGACCATGCAGCAGATCTGCTGTGCAAAAGTGGCTCTAAAACAAATATATGTCACCACTGAAAGCGTATGTCTACATCACTGCATTGATCACTGATGACTGATAACCACTAGAAGCCTAGTGAACCATCCCTTTTTCATACTCAGCACTTTTATTTTATCTGACCTTACCTCCGGGTCTTCAGGAAAGATGTTATCTACCAGCCTCTTATAGCGGGGTCTAAGGGCCCCACAGCATCCACAAACACCTGAAACACACGGAACAAAGTGAATAAAAGAAGCAGACCCGAACAAAATAACTAAGCACAAAAGCACAGAAATAACACAACATGAAGTAAAGGAAATTTGGCTTTTAATTACAATGACTCTCTCCGAGTCTAGAACTCTTTTTTTTCTTCATCTCCAGCATGTAGTATTGATCAAGAGTCTCTGTAATTATACTCAATGTGAGGTTTATTTATTACATCGACACATTAAATAAATTAGACCTGTGTGCTGTAATCTAGTAAGTGAAGCCAGTCAATTCGGGGAAAGGCATTAATCTGTATTTAGGAAACGTCTGCAGCTTGGCGTTCCCGGTAAATGGATTTGAAAAAAAAAAAAAGCATTTTAAATTGTTTTGGTTTTCCAACGACACTTGAAAGCCCATAAATGGCTTATGAAGATTTATAAAGGGACACCTTGTAAATCACACCAAAAGAAAATTTGTAAAAAGAGTCATTGAAGTGTCGTTGCAGATCATTTCATTAGAAAAACAATATTTTAAATTTAAAATAAAGTTGAATATGTTAACATTAGTTATTTGCATTAGGTATTATGAACTTACAGGTAACAACAACAAAAATTATCAGAAGTTTCCTCACTACTAAATATATTTTACGCTCAACTTTTAGTTGTATTATAACAATGTGGAAGCAAATGGGAACAACAGCAACGCAGCCACAAAGGGGAAGGCCATGTAAAAAAATCACAGAGCAGGGTCAGCACATGCTAAGGCACACAGTGCATAGAAGTTGCCAACTTTCAGCAGTCTATATATAAATATATATATATACACAGGTCCTTCTCAAAAAATTAACATATGTGATTAAAGTTCATTATTTTCCAAAATGTAATGATAAAAATTAAAGTTTCATATATTTTAGATTCATTGCACACCAGCTGAAATATTTCAGGTCTTTTATTGTTTTAATACTGATGATTTTGGCATACAGATCTCAAAAAATTTGCATATTTCATCCGACCAATAAAAGAAAAGTGTTTTTAATACAAAAAAAGTCAACCTTCAAATAATTATGTTCAGTTATGCAATCAATACTAGGCTGGGAATCATTTTGCAGAAATGGCTGCTTCAATGCGGCGTGGCATGGAGGCGATCAGCCTGTGGCACTGCTGAGGTGTTATGGAGGCCCAGGATGCTTCGATAGCGGCCTTAAGCTCATCCAGAGTGTTGGGTCTTCCGTCTCTCAACTTTCTCTGTCTTCTGTCTCTCAACTTTCTCTTCACAATATTCCACAGATTCTCTATGGGGTTCAGGTCAGGAGAGTTGGCAGGCAAATTGAGCACAGTAAAACCATGGTCAGTAAACCATTTACCAGTGGTTTTGGCACTGTGAGCAGGTGCCAGGTCGTGCTGAAAAACGAAATCTTCATCTCCATAAAGCTTTTCAGCAGATGGAAGCATGAAGTGCTCCAAAATCTCCTGATAGCTAGCTGCATTGACCCTGACCTTGATAAAACACAGTGGACCAACACCAGCAGCTGACATGGCACCCCAGACCATCACTGACTGTGGGTACTTGACACTGGACTTCAGGCATTTCCTTCTCCCCAGTCTTCCTCCAGACTCTGGCACTTTGATTTCCGAATGACATGCAAAATTTGCTTTCATCTGAAAAAAGTACTTTGGACCACAGAGCAACAGTCCAGTCCTGCTTCTCTGTAGCCCAAAGTGGCTTGTCCTGGGGAATGCGGCACCTGTAGCCCATTTCCTGCACACGCCTGTGCACGGTGGCTCTGGATGTTTCTACTCCAGACTCAGTCCACTGCTTCCGCAGGTCCCCCAAGGTCTGGAATCGGTCCTTCTCCAAAATCTTCCTCAGGGTCCGGTCACCTCTTCTTGTTGTGCAGCGTTTTTTGCCACACTTTTTCCTTCCCCCAGACTTCCCACTGAGGTGCCTTGAAACAGCACTCTGGGAACAGCCTATTCGTTCAGAAATTTCTTTCTGTGTCTTACCCTCTCGCTTGAGGGTGTCAATGATGGCCTTTGGACAGCAGTCAGGTCGGCAGTCTTCCCCATGATTGCGGTTTTGAGTAATGAACCAGGCTGGGAGTTTTTAAAATCTTTAGGAATCTTTTGCAGGTGTTTAGAGTTAATTAGTTGATTCAGATGATTAGGTTAATAGCTCGTTTAGAGAAACCTTTTCATGATATGCTAATTTTTTTAGATTTTTGAGAATTTGGGGTTTTCATGAGCTGTATGCCAAAATCATCAGTATTAAAACAATAAAAGACCTGAAATATTTCAGTTGGTGTGCAATGAATCTAAAATATATGAAAGTTTAATTTTTATTATTACATTGTGGAAAATAATAAACTTTTATCACATATGCAAATTTTTTGAGAAGGACCTGTATATATATATATATATATATATATATATATATATATATATATATATATATATATATATATATACAGTCCCAGACAAAAGTCTTGTCGCTTATCTATTTTCTAGAAATACATGATATTAACCTGACTTTTAATTAATTCATTGGTGTTAGAAATAGCTCATATGAAAAGCTAAAACCCTCCCAAATGATGTTTAATGCACTGAAATAAATAATTTTCATAGAAAAAATATTTATCATTTAATCAAGACAGAAAGGTCAAATTTTGGCAAGACAAAAGTTTTGTCGCCTATACAGAAATTGAACAAATTTACTGCAAATACAAAAAATATGTCAGCAAATTAAGTTGTGGTGCTGTGAGATCCAAATTTAATATCTTGTATGACTTCCATGAGCTTGAAGGACTGCATCCATGCGGTTTGGCAAGGATTCATACAATTTATTGATGAAGTCATCAGGAATAGCTAAGAAAGCAGTCTTGCATGCCTCCCAGAGTTCATCAATATTCTTTGGTTTCGTCTTCCATGCATCCTCTTTCATCCTACCCCACATATGCTCAATGATGTTCATGTCTGGTGACTGGGCTGGCCAATCCTGGAGCATCTTGATTTTCTTCGCCTTGAGGAACTTTGATGTGGAGATGGAAGTATGCGATGGAGCACCGTCCTGCTGCAGAATTTGGCCTCTTTTATGGTTGGGAATAAGAGGTAGCTAAGATTTCTTGGTATTTTTAGACTATTGATGTTGCCTTCCACCCTGCAGATCTCTCGCACACCCCCATACTGGATGTAACCCCAGACCATGATTTTTCCGCAACCAAACTTCACTGTTTTCTGGGTGAATCTCGGATCCATTCTGGCTCCAGTAGGTCTCCTGCAATATTTGCGGCGACTGTGGTGTAATTCAACAGAAGATTCATCTGAAAAATCCACCTTCTGCCACTTTTCCTGCGTCCATCCTTTTAGCAGGCTGTGGGCCTTGGCAAATGCCACACGGTTTTTCAATTGTCTTTTGTTTAGTGCTGGCTTCTGGGCACTGATTCGACCATGGAGGCCATTTTGAGACAGAATCCTACAAACTGTTCTGGTTGACACAGGGACTTCAGGTGACCAGGTCTCGTGGAGCTCTGCTGCAGTGGAAAATGGGCTGGCCTTGGATTTTCAAACCAACAAACGGTCCTCTCGAGCAGTTGTCTTGCGGGGTCTGCCTGACCTGGGCTTGTCAAAAACGTCTCCAGTCTCTTCAAATCTTTTTTTTATCCTCTGTACTTGACGCTGCATCAGCAGTGGATCTGGTCTTCAGCCTCTTGATAATCAAAACTTTAGTCTCAGGGTGAATCTTAGGCATGTTTGCAGAGGTCTAGTTGCAGTTGATGTGAAGGTCTAGTGTACTGGGGTTCTTTTTATACACACTTGAGACCTAATTGATCCATTATAAGTCACAGGTGAAGCTCATATGACAAGGTGACAACACTTATGTCTTTGCAAAAATTGACTCAATGGGCTTTACCAAGCTGTGAATATTAGAATACTTTTTGAAAGTTTAGTTTTTCACTGAAACATTATCACAAAAGCTGTTGACATTAAAATGTAAAAAAAAAATCTTGATTAGAAATATATTTCAGCAGCACTTTAGGTCAATTTGTACACAAGCGACAAGACTTTTGTCAGGGACTGTATATATATATATATATATATATATATATATATATATATATATATATATATATATATATATATATATATATATATATATATATATATATATATATATATATATATATATATATATATATATAGCTTTAATTTATTCTTATTTAAGTTTATTTGTAGTACTTCAACCTTGAACTTTATTTGCATCAGATATTATAATATTTATTTTATTGCAGCTTTATTTCAGTTACTGAAAATTATTTGTAATAGTTGTCAAAACTGATATTCATGTTCATAAGAGTCAGAGTGACATACTATACTCCATCCATCCATTTTAAACAGCATTTTTTAATGCATCATTAACAGCAATGGGTTTTTTTAAAATATTTTATTAAAGAGTAATATAAATTGATTAGAGGCTAAATGGAAAACATTTACTTTTAAAATAAATTCATTATTTGCTAGAGGACTATTTAATCAACCTGCTTAAAGGTAAAAGGTGATTAAAAGTGTGAACAATTTGACTAGTGCACACTTTTCCTTATAGATTCATATAACACAACCTAAAATCTTGATCCTAAATAAAAACAGTTCATGTCCATGTTGTCCAATACCCAATTAAAACACCACAAATATGCTTTCTCAATAAACACACAAACCCCCTTCTGGGCGGATGAGTCAGAGGCAGCACCTTGGCATAACCCCTGGGAAGGACAAGGCTGTTTACACCATTACCATAGTGAAAGAGCTTCATCATGGAGGAAAGTAAACAAACCAGAGCAGGTTGAGCGATCAGACAACAGCATTCAACCACCCACACAATGGTTAATCGTTCTATTCAACAATATTAAAGGGATAGTTCACCCAAAAAAAGACAATTGTGTCATAATTTACTCACCCTTAAGTTGTTCCAAACCTGTTTGAGTTCGAATAGTATTGATCTGTTGAACACAAAAGAAGATATTTTGAAAAATGTTGGTAACCAGACAGTTTCTGGCCCCCACTGACTTCCATAGGAAAAAAAAATACTATGGTAGTCAATGCAACATCGACTGTCTGGTTACCAACATATTCAGTTTTAGGTGAACTATCCCTTTTAAGGATCATTATCACACACAGTATGACAAATACGAGGAATTTAGTGTATATATAGAAGTATATAGACTCTATCAGTGAAAGAATCAGTCTACAAAACTAACAAAACCCAACACAACACGTGGGTTTAGTGACTCAAGACTGCTGCCTGACTAGCTGCTGTCAAGCTGCCGTTTTCCAAGATCGTGATTGGCAATTACGTTGTGGTTATATGGATGGGAAAGAAGCTGGAGTGTGAGTCATACATTGGCCTGTGCACCTGCTAGTGTTTTGACACATCAGCGTGACACCTCTGCAGCTAAAGCATCAGAAGCAAAAATGAAAGGGAAAAAAAAACCTTGACAGTCAACACGAATATTTCCACCCACACACCCAAGACTGCAGTGAATCCTCTCACGCTCACCCTGTTTCTCACTCCCAGAGTGTTTCTGGTGTCAAAAAAAGTCATTAATGACTTGCAATGTGTAATCACTTAAAAAAACGACACAAACAAACAACTAAAGATTGCTTTGCATTTTAATTTTCTAGTTGATTAGGAAAATGGGGTTTAATGGTTTTTGACTGCTAGCTCATTCTCATAAATAAACAAATATAATATATATAAATAAATATAATAATATACATATAAATAAATATTATTTGCAAAAAGTTTAACAGGTATATGAAATATAGTGACATTATGAAGACTTAGGGCCCTATTTTAACGATCTGAGCACATGGTCTGAAGCACGTGGCACAGGTGCACTTAGGGTGTGTCCGAATCCACTTTTGCTAGTTTAACTACAGAAAAAGTGGTCGGCACGCCAGGCACATGGTCCAAAAGGGTTGTACCTAGTCTCTTAATGACTCATGGGTGTGTTTTGGGCATAATATGCAATAAACCAGTCAGAGTCTCATCTCCCATTCCCTTTAAAATCCAGTTGCGCTCGCACCATGGAGGAATTTGTGAGCGAAAACACTGAACGCTTCTCCAGAAAGGGATCCTTTTATTTTCAATACTGAAAACATTTGTGTTCTGCTGTGTGTCCGTGTGTTTAACAAGCAGAGTGTACGTGTGTTGTGCAACCTATATGCTCATATTACTAACGTGCCCTTTAAATAACAAAAAATAGTGCGCTATTGACTTCAGACCTTGTTTTTGTTGGTCACAGTCGTTTTTTTAGTTGCCTCAAAACAGTAACCGCCAAAAATGCGCCCGAACACACCTCGAACACACAGACCAGCACACCCATGGGTGAACAGATGGGTGCGAGTGCTTTTGCTATTTAAACAACATGGCACAGGACAATGAAAATAATAACTGTATCGGGTTGAAACTAGCAAAAAACACTTGAGCAGCACCTCTGTCAGATTGCACTGCGTGCATGATAGGGCCCATGTTGTTTCAAAAATTGTGCATGTGCATGAAGTCCATGTATTCACAAACTCACGTTTTTAAAGTTTACACAGAGGCGATAAAGGTATAGTTTGAAACCCGTTTTCAAAAGTTTGTTTTCAGGCCCCCAAAACACCATTGCATGTAAATATACGCATACAAATAAAAACGGTGTCATGTAAATAACCCCTAAATTTATCTTATTATTATTTTAGTACTGATTAATTTTAAAAAAATTATAAATAGCATTTATAATTTAATTATAAACTTAATTATAAACTTGTAAAATATCAATGCATGTGTGCATCTTGCAGCCCTCTAACATAATAATCCAAATAGCAAAAAGTAAACATTGAGTTCATAAATCCAAGCTCCAAACAAGAGCTACAGGAATGGCTTTACTAGGGCTGTATACGCTATATTTATGAAATGCAAGCACTTTGGCATTCTGCTTCATGGACAGGGTGGTAAATATTACCTCCACAGTTCCCTCTACCCTTACGAAACAAAAATATATTGCAATATATTTGAAAATGTCATGCAATATATTCACATATATGGGATTTAATATTTATATTTTCCAATATATTGCAATATATTGAAAGCGGCAATCATTTGTATATTTTGCAATACATTGCATGAATATATAATATATTTTATAATACCATCAATATATTATTCCATATATTAAAATATATTTCAAGAAAATGTATTGGTAAATATATTTTCCTTTCATAAGGGTAGTTTACAAGCCTCATAATTCTCTCTCATATGTGGTGTACTCACTTATCATTCACCTGGCAGAATCTAGTCACCGACTGAAGAGGCCACAATCTCTGCTTTTAGATTCCTCATTTTAACTCACTATATCATAATGCTGTGCATTTAATGACAATGTTAACACATAATTGTAAAATGTTATGCTCCACAAGCACAAACACCTAAATAATTTAAATCAGTAGTGTAGCATTGATTCTATGGAAGTAAGTGCATACTTCATTGCCAAGAACAACTCTACATACACATCTGCAGTCTGCATATGCTGCAAAACTAAGGCTATAGCCGGCACTCTGACAAAGAGGCTTAGGTCATAATAAAGAACTAGTTGTGCTCGGATCAGATGGCTGATATGATATCATCCAAGCTTGCAGGGATACTAGAAGACATCCAGCTTTAATGGGGATTTGCTAAGGGCTACTAAAACAATTACATAACACACACAACTCTATGCATGTGAATGAATCAAACTCCATGTTGTGGCAGATACAGTATAGAAAATCAATCTTTCCGAAACATAAAACGCAGACTCAGGGCAACTGCCTCTCTCTAAATACAGTTCCCCTGAATTGTTTGCTTGTGACAGCTATATTTAGCACATCAGCCATCACAGTTGCCATATCCCTTCAGATTGCCCAAAACAGGACACAATCAAAGACACTCACTCTCATACAGCAGCGTCACAGTGAAAAAGCAGAACCAGAGAAAGGGAACTTAGACAGATAGACTGATAGACAGAAGAATGTAATCTATTGACTAACTTCTTTATCCATATCACTGCCATCTCTACTTCCATGAGCATATAGTTAATATGAAACTATATTTTGCATACCTAGAAATCTGTATGAGAATATTGACGCGCCTTTTTTGTAAAAGGTTTAGGGTACAGTGAATGTGTTTCAGTATTGCTGTTAAGCTTTAGCATATACACCAAAATAGTGCAACCAAACTGTGACCAAAATGAAACTCAAAATGGCACACAGTGAGGTCCAAAAGTCTAAGAATATACTAGGAATATGGGATTCAACATTTAATTTAACATATAAATCAACACAATTCATGAATTCAGAAAAAAAGAAAAAGAAAATACACTATCACTCAAAAGTTTGGGTAAGTAGTCTAACATTGTAAAATATTATGAAATTGTAATAAGCATTGTCTATTTAAATATATTTTAAAATGTAAATTATTTTTGTGATGGCAAAGTTGAACAGTCTAATCTGTGCCACATTATCCTTCAGAAATAATTTTGATATGCTGATTTGATGCTTAAGAATAATTTCTTACTATTGAAAACAGTTGTGCTGCCTAATATTGTTGTGGAAAACGTGATACATCTTTTAAGATTCTTTAATGAATATAAAGTTCAATAATATATATATATATTAATTATACTCATATACGCACACATTATGCACAAACTTTTATTTTGGATGCTCTTTATCGTGAGTAGGCTAATGGATTTGACAGCACTAATATATATATATATATATATATATATATATATATATATATATATATATATATATATATATATATATATATATATATATATATATATATATATATATATATATATATATATATATATTATACATATACATATACATATACATATATATATATATTAGTGCTGTCAAATCCATTAGCCTACTCACTCTTTATCGTGAGTAGGCTAATGGATTTGACAGCACTAATATATATATATATATATATATATATATATATATATATATATATATATATATATATATATATATATATATATATATATATATATATATATATATATATATATATATATATATATATATATATATATATATATATATATATTATACATATACATATACATATACATATACATATATATATTAGTGCTGTCAAATCCATTAGCCTACTCACGATAAAGAGCATCCAAAATAAAAGTTTGTGCATAATGTGTGCGTATATGAGTATAATTATTATGAATATACAAATACACTCATTCATGTATATAATTAAGAAATGTTGCATGTATATATTACACATATTTATATAATTGACATTATATATAAATATTTTACATATATAAAGGATTATTAGGAACACCTGTTCAATTTCACATTATATTAAAAAAAAATATGATGGTTGTTAACGGAGACGCAAAAAATTGTGGGTTATCTCCAGCCGTGAAGGATACTCCTCATGCACAATCCAAATTCCTGTGAAAGAAGGACACATTCGAAGGTCGCATTTGGAGAGTCCTACTCACGTTTTTGAACTGAGACGGCCTTATGACATATGCACCCATCGAATGCGACCTCTGGAGGACGCGGCCTTCTGAAATGAGACACAGCTAATCTCCTGAACTCCAAACTGAATGTCAGAATGGGAAAGAAAAGTGATTTTAAGGAATTTTGAGTGTGGCGTGGTTGTTGGTGCCAGACGGGCCGGTCTGAGTATTTCATAATCTGCTCAGTTACTGGGATTTTTACGCACAACCATTTCTAGGGTTTACAAAGAATGGCGTGAAAAGGGAAAAACATCCAGTATGCGGCAGTTGTCTGCCTTTTTGATGCTAGAGGTCAGATGAGAATAGGTCGACTGATTCAAGCTGATAGAAGAGCAACTTTGACTGAAATAACCACTCGTTACAACCGAGGTATGCAGCAAAGCATTTGTGAAGCCACAACATGCACAACCTAGAGGCGGATGGGCTACAACAGCAGAAGACCGGGTACCACTCATCTCCACTACAAATAGGAAAAAGAGGCTACAATTTGAACAAGCGCAGCAAAATTGGACAGTTGAAGACTGGAAAAATGCCTGTTCTGATAAGTCTTGATTTCTGTTGAGACAGTCAGATGGTAGAGTCAGAATTTGGTGTAAACAGAATGAGAACATGGATCCATCATGCCTTGTTACCACTGTGCAGGCTGGTGGTGGTGGTGTAATGGTGTGGGGGATGTTTTCTTGGCACACTTTAGGCCCCTTAGTGCCAATTGAACAGCGTTTAAATGCCACAGCCTACCTGAGCATTGTTTCTGACCATGTCCATCCCTTTATGACCACAATGTACCCATCCTCTGATGGCTACTTCCAGCAGGATAATGCAGCATGTCACAAAGCTCGAATCATTTCAATTTTGTTCCTTGAACATGACAATGAGTCCACTGTACTAAAATGCCCCCCACAGTCACCAGATCTCAACCCAATAGAGCATCTTTGGGATGTGGTGGAACGGGAGCTTCGTGCCCTGGATGTGCATCTGACAACCATCAACTGTAAGATGCTATCCTATCAATATGGGCCAACATTTCTAAAGAATGCTTTCAGCACCTTGTTGAATCAATGCCACTAGAATTAAGGCAGTTCTGAAGGCGAAAGGGGGTCAAACACAGTATTGGTATGGTGTTCCTAATAATCCTTTAGGTGAGTGTATATTATATGCATTATTTGCTATTAATTGATTCAACAGCACTAATATATAATAAAAAAGTCAAACCTCTTTAAAAAGCCACGCTTAAATCAAATTGATTAGTATTTGTATTTTAGACAACAGGAAAAACATGTACATGATTTGTCATTGCTGATTTACTCTTTTGAACTCCTTATTTGTAAATCTGAATAGCATAATCTATCAGCATACATAACTTACTTAATCCTATGTTGCCTAAAAAAGCTGTTTTGTGGCATGCGTGGAGAAATCTGGGTGAAATACTCAGGCCGTTAAAAATGTAATCGATCTGATTTTGAAGTGCTACAGCCAGTCTCATATCTCTAAGGCATCCACGCCGTGAGAAATCAAAGTAGCAGCCTGACTGCCGGCAGCTCACTCAAAACATCATATAAATAAAGCAGGAGATAGAAATAAAATCAACGTGTACATGTTACTGTATAGTTCAAGTAAAAAGCTGGATATTGCAGTAGTGTGTTTTATTAGTGCGTGTTTCAGTATTTGGTGCAAAGTAGTGTGGAGGAACTGCCTGAAATGAAAGATGAAACGAAATATGCACAATAAATAGAGCAGAGCTGCATTACTGCATGCAATCTGTTGCTTCAGCATCATTCTGCTGTCATTGCTATAATCTTCTGTGATGCACATGAATATTTCCTTCAACACAGGCAGGGAATTACCATATATAAACATAATCATGCACTTGCACAATCGCCCTTACCGTACATTGATGGAAAACCTGATGAAATTCTCTGTTCTTTGCCTGAAGCCTCTTTCTCTGTCACATAGCCAGAGAGAGAGAAAGAGAGACACACACACACACCCACACACACACTCTCTCTCACAGACACTCAATCACACATGCACGCTCGCATACGCCGCATGTGACCGGGCTCCAATGACCTTGGATTTTCCAAACAACACGGCACAGCTTTCCCTCTATCAGGAACGATGCTAGTTTAACACACAGGTGCACACACACACACACACACAAAAACACACTCACACACAATCATGCACGCATACAGCCCCTCCTCAGCAAAGATGAACACATTCACACACCCCCTGACCATTCAACAATGAGGGGAGGGAGATGAGAAGGGCGTTAGAGAGACGGAGGGGGTGAAAGCATAGGATGAGAGGGGGAAGGATTCAATTGGTGCAGCCATGCATCAATCAACTACAACACCTCCTATTGCTGACTCTCTCTAGAAGTAGTATGTTGCCTGTTATTTTCTATGCCTTTTTGCATTGTTTTCTATTAATAAAACATTATTGACTTGTTTGCCTGTTATTAAAAAAACTAGTATTATTAAACACTGATTGTGTCTAGTTTTTAATATTATATCTGGTTTAATGGGACAAATACTATGTACTTCAGAAGGGAATTAAATCCATAAATTATAAATACATCCTTATTTAAAAAGAAACCTTAATCTACATCAAAATACTATGTGTTTTCTACTCTGGCCTGGCGGTAGAAGCCCAGCCGTCTGATCCATGCCATGTGAAATGGCTCAGTGTTAATCTGACCGAGTTTCAATTTTAGACACAAAGCTGTGAATTATTCACAAAAGCATAAAGCTGAATTATTGCAGCATATCACCGTTTTTTGCAGAGTAGATGCTAAATGTTGCATGAGTATTCCAATATCAAAAATCTGGCATTACAAAACATCAAATGTAAATAAAGTGTTCATGTGCTAAGTGATAACATTACGTTATTCCAACAGCATGGAAGAACAACAAAAGCACATTATATATACATATAGCCTAAAAATGTGCTTACCACCTCCGACCTGATGATCCAAAAGAGTAATACAGTCAAGGAGCAGTCTTCTTGGACCTGGAAAATCAGGGAGACCTGAAAAATTAGGGAAACTTGGCAGTGGCATCTTCTTGACCTCAAATAACTAATGAAAATAATATAAACTTTTATAATCAAATCTACTGTATATCTGAATCCTTTTTTATAAAAGAATGGGAGTCCAAGACAACTAGTTTTTATAGACCTGTAAACTTTCATCCACTGTTGACTATATATGCCTCCACCACCTCCCTCTCTCTCTGCCTATTGGTCTGTAGCACTCTCTTTATCCCATGCTCACAAGCTCTTTACAAAGACTCTTGCTTTTAGATCTTATTTAAGGACATTAAACAAAATGTCTAATTTTTTATATAATATATTAACTTTAGTACTTAATACATATCTGACTGACTTCAGTGGTCCGTGAATCAGTTCTTCTGAACAATTAATTTCAAAGAATCTATTTGAAAATATTAGGTTTGTGTTATTAATATGTCTGTTTATTGTCCTACTCATAGTTTAACGTTACATTTAAAAACAACAAATTTTAGTCACCATAAAATCTACTAATTTCAAACTAATATCGTGGATGATTTTTTTTCACCAACGTTTTACAGCTGCACTAGGTAACTTTGCTCTCGGGGTCCCCCTACAGCTGGGAAAAAATATTGTCCTCTACTACTGTCGTAAACTATGTCATCCTACATCACGGGATGCGTGCGTGCATTTGTTGACATGACAACCATGATAGCCCTGAACTAGTCATGAGCGGGTCGTTTCATAACCCGCGGACCCCGTATCTCTATTTAATGGTCGCGGGTGCGGGTTGGTTGTAAAAATATATACAGTGGTGCGGGGCGGGCCAAAAAATTTCATAAAAGCGGGACCCGCGGGTTGGAAAAAAAAAGCTGACCTGCGCATCACTACTCTGAACACTGCAGTTCACATGCAGTTGTTCTGCTTGCGTCACGTGTGAAATGTCTTCATCCCAGGTACAGTGGCATATGTTTCAGCATGTCATATGAATATCATTTCATGGGTTTTATTTTTTTCAAACGCCGAATGATCGCGATGCTCACGTTTACAATTCAGCGTTATTAAAGTAGCCTAGTCTATTGGTTACCATTTTACAGAATCTATATGATACTTCAATTCAATGTTTTAGTGGTAGGTAATAACAATAGCAAGCATGAGAGCCAAGTCAGCATCGGTCGGGCATGCCTCCTTTAGCTCACGCCAACGAGCAAATGCTGGCCCAATGCTGATCCTCGTCCTGCCTTTAATCCGATCACTTTTTCGTTTCCTCTTATTGCTTTCCTCCAACAAAACCTTTGCTTTCTTATTTTTCTGTGCTGTTTCACACATGACTATAACATCCGACAAACAAACAATAGGCTCACATGTCCGAATGTAAGAAAGTGGGAGTGGTGGTGGAAGTGACGAATATGACGTAAAACGGTCGAATTTTGTAGTTCTTTTTGTTCTCGGGTTATTACCCAAAACCAGAAAAACGATACAGACCCCGTCAGGCTATGGCAGGTGTGTCATTCAACCTATTGTAAGTCGATGTATCATAAGAGTCATATATTATGAAGGGTGAAGTTACCTAGTGCTGATTTAAAAGCAACTGTTTCCTATGCATGTTGATCAAACATCCATACAATCAAGACGAAACTTTGTGTGTTTATTTCTAATATTTCTGCTATTTATAAATTACTTTTCGCCCCATCTGTCAAAAAAATTTTGGTTCACTGAAAATTCTGCAGCTTCTTGTGCATGTTTTCTATTATTTTGGTTTAATATGCTTAAAGTTACCCTCACGTTGCAGACTTGCAGTGCTTCGCCTTACCATGTGTAAACAACAAAACAAAAAACACAAATGGAGCTGATGCTGAAGTCTGATTAAGTCAAATTAAGCTACTGTCTTTCTTCTTTTCAAGATAAAATTACACCATGCAGGCATCTCTAGTCATTTCTCAACAAATTGGGAGTCTGACATGAAACTGAAGATACATCACACCAGTGTGTTCGACCGATGCATTGCATTGTTCGCAGACCGATCATCGGTGAGTAAAAATACTAACGCGAAAGTGATTCGAAAGCATACAGAACATGCTGCTCTCTAATCGCTCTCGCGGTACTGCAGCACCGTTTTGCTCGACTTGCTGCACAGATCGCGGTGAGTAGTCGAGAACTACTCGCACCGATTCACTCCTAATTGTAAAAGTCTGGTTCTGCCCTCTTGGTAGATCCGAGAGAATTGGACATAGCCTTGGACTCCCCTTTTATGGAGCCAGAATGGTGACTTTAAAATTTGGCATCACAAATTAAAATTGTCATTGAAAACAAAAGCAGAACTGAAAAAGGAAACATTGGCATTGAAACATTTGCATTGAAAACAGTTGTATTGGCATTGAAACAAGTTTTGGCACTGAAAAAATAAAATTATTAAAATATTACAATCGTATTCTTTTATTGAATTGGGATTTATTTGTATTTTTCAATGACAATCTTCAGATTTTTTCTTCATGTCACTCTTTTTCAATGACAGTTTTTTTTACAATGTCAGTTTTTTTTCAATGTCACTGATTTTCAGTTTCAACTTTCTGTCACTGTTTTGTCGTGGAGAGGGGCGGGGTCTGAGGGGAGGGGTAAGAGCGTAGTTTGCATATCATTGCATATAGGTATACTAAAGCCGTCACCAGCTCTGAAGCTGCATGACTAATGTCCAGTTTACCGGGAACTTCCAAGCCGCGAGTCTGTTTTTTTTTTATCTGCCATTTACATGTTTATTCACGTGCAACCTGGCCGGTTTGCTTAACTTTTAACGGCCGTTATGCTGTTCTAAAAGTCCGGTTTGGCAAAAAATAATTAACGTTAGGTGTCTGTCGAGTACGCTACAACAGTGGCTAACAGTAACATAGCCTGTGACGTTAACATTGACATGATAATCAGCAGGGCGCCGGCTGTGTAACACTACTGACATCCCCAACCACACACACACACACACACACAGGAGAGCCGCTTGTTCGGCTTAAACGCAGCGTTACACAGTAACTCCTAGGGCCGCGAATGTGCTTCTATCTGTATTTAATGGTGCTCATGTGACGGCACTGGATTCTGCTGTGCTTGTGTGATACTGCTGAACGTTTTGCGTTAGCACGTTTATGAGGTCTTGTGCAGCAGCACAACTAAATTAAATACAGATAAAAGCACACTCGCGGCCCTAGGAGTAACGTCTGTCTCCGGTGTGTGTGTGTGTGTGTGGTTGGGGATGTCAGTAGTGTAACTTACACAGCCGCATTAACCACAGTTAAGTTAGCCAACACGGCTAATGTTAGTAGGCTAATTTACATGTTCCAGTCGACGTCGGAAAAAACAAAACAGCATAACGGCCGTTAAAAGTTAACCAAGCCGGCCAGGTTGCACGAGAAAACACATAAATGGCAGATAAAAAATATAAAAAAAGACTTAAACTTGCGGCTTGGAAGTTCCCGGTAAACTGGACATTAGTCATGCAGCTTCAGAGCTGGTGACGGCTTCAGTATACCTATATGCAAATGATATGCAAACTACGCTCTTACCCCTCCCCTCAGACCCCGCCCCTCTCCACGCCAAAACAGTGACAGAAAGTTGAAACTGAAAATCAGTGACATTGAAAAAAAACTGACATTGTAAAAAAAAACTGTCATTGAAAAAGAGTGACATGAAGAAAAAATCTGAAGATTGTCATTGAAAAATACAAATAAATCCCAATTCAATAAAAGAATACGATTGTAATATTTTAATAATTTTATTTTTTCAGTGCCAATACTTGTTTCAATGCCAATACAACTGTTTTCAATGCAAATGTTTCAATGCCAATGTTTCCTTTTTCAGTTCTGCTTTTGTTTTCAATGACAATTTTAATTTGTGATGCCAAATTTTAAAGTCACCATTCTGGCTCCATACCCTTTGACGAATCAAAATGACTATGTAAAAGGGTTGCTGTCGCCATGGAAACTCTTCATCAGTTTCCTATAATTTGCCCTTAGTTTAAGTGTACATATTATGCTTACGTATAATAATTTCCATGAACCTATTTAGGTAAAATATAATTTAAATCATTTTTAAAACTACATGTTTAGGTTTATATGTACATTTAAGGCTCTGTTGGTTCTGTTGAATCTGTTGTTCTCAATCGTGCGGCTAAATAGTCGTTGCTAGGACAGCTAACCCGTTAGCATGTCTAGTTTTAAATAATTCTACCTGCAAAAATATTTGCGGGTTTTGTCGGCGGCAAATCATGTGTGAAATGTAACGTTACTTACGGTTTATGGACAAATGTTATCCATGATATTCCATGACACACTGGCTCTCTGTTAGCCATAACGTTAGCAGGCTGTGCGCTGTGTTGACGGACCAACTCAAACAGTCATACGTGAATTCTTTGGATATTTCATCTCTTCCTTTGGAAGTGGTTTGGGAATAAGTGCAATATGGACACAAATGTTCAGAAAAGGCGAGAAAGCAAGAAGTCGTTACGGGTTAAGGTCATTAGTCTGGGAAATGCAGAGGTGGGGAAGGTAAGAATATACTGTTATGAACCATACAGACATCCAACTTAATTTTCTGTTTTAAAGATGTACGTTAAGATCCTTTGAAAATGATTCCCCTTATATATGTAACGTTATCGTAGTGTATTTGATTTAAATGTGTATACTGATACTGTAAACATGCTTTGCTATTAATCTGTTTTGCAATAAACGTATGAGCTTTTCATTCAGTAACGTTAGGATTTAGTTTTTAGGTTGTCCTGCATAATGGGTAACGTTAGGATACTAGGTTACCGTAAACATATGGGGATATTTCTGTTTCTTTGTTCCAGAGCTGCATTATTAAACGGTACTGTGAGAAGCGGTTTGTGCCCAAATATCTAGCCACTATTGGGATAGATTATGGCGTTACCAAGTAAGTGATGTGGGTTTGACAAATAATCTCTCAAATCTAATGTTCAAAAGGCTGCAGCCTGCAAGCAAGAATATAATCTAACATCCTTTCCGAAATGTATCATATGTATGGCACATAACACACCAATTTTGTATTCTGCTGGTTCAAAATGTTATCAGATACTTGTATTATTATGTAGCTATTCATTAATTATTTAGTTGATTTTATCTACCCTTTTATCTAGTAATGTTAAATATTAAAGAGTTTTGTCACTTGGTGCACTGGCACATACTTGTTGATGCACTTTAAAAAAAAAAAAAGTAAAGAAGTAGTAGTTAATTCCATTTATAAAGTACAATTACTGTGATTCATTGATGAATGTAAATTAAATTGTTTTTTTTTTTCTCTTCACCTTAAGGGTTCAGGTTCGAGACCGGGAGATAAAAGTAAACATTTTTGATATGGCTGGACATCCTTTCTTTTATGAGGTATTGCTTGCTTTGTTATATTTGTATGTGTAAGCACATATAAAAAATAATAATGTTGAAGCTAATGTTTATTTTATTTTAGAATGTAATTCAGAATAGTTTTTTTGTTTGTTTTTTGTTACTGCTCTATTAATACATCTTCTTAACCACAGTGTGGCAGTATAGAGCCGCTGTCATTGTTGAACATAAGTCATCATGAAACAGAAGTTGTGATAGTCTTTTCATCCTATTGTGACATATTCGAGTGAAAAGTAGGCATGGACTTAATATTGTCTGTCGGAAATTGTTTGGATTGTTGTGGTTAAAAATTATGAGGGCACATGAATAAAAAAAAATGATGTGCAGTGAATTGATAAATAATTTATAATAAAATACTGCAATGTTTTGATTTTATGGTGACTGTAACTTGTGATCTATTTGTGCATAGAATTTGATCCCAGGTTAATATAACTGATGCTGTATATTTTACAGGTTCGCAATGAATTTTATAAGGACTCACAAGGCGTGATTCTGGTCTATGATGTTGGTCTGAGGGAGAGTTTTGATGCTCTAGACAGCTGGCTCACAGAGATGAAGCAGGAGATGGGCTCACAGGCTAACATGGAGAACATCATCTTTGTTGTGTGTGCCAACAAGGTGCCGCTAGTGTTTAAATATCTGTGTATTATCTGTGATTTATTTGAGATTGACTGTTATAAAGTGCTGTTGATCACCCTAAAAGGTCGACCTGACGAAAAGGCGAGTGGTGGATGAGAGTGAGGGCAGACTATGGGCAGAGAGCAGAGGATTTCATTACTTTGAAACCTCGGCCCAGAGCGGTGAGGGCATCAATGAAATGTTTCAGGTGTGTGTCTCCATTCAACTTTTTTTCAGTTCACTAACCTGCTGTTGTGCTTTTAAAGAATGACTGTTGTTTACCTTCTGTGTGTCCACCTCAAAAGGCCTTTTTCTCCTCCATAACTGACATGTGTGAAAATGGAGGGAAGAGACCTACTCCAGAGGTCAACGTAGGTTTTACGAAAGAGCAGGCCGACACTATCCGGCGCATCCGCAACAGCAAAGACAGCTGGGATATGCTGGGGGTTAAACCTGGGGCCACAAGGTAAGTCTTAATCCCAATTTATATACTTCTGCGTCTAGTGTACGCCAAAGCTATGGCATAGGCTGTATGTAGCATACGTAGCCTGACGTGCACCACTCCAAAAATGTATATTCTATGCTGACCGCAAGCGCTGTGATTGCTTCTGTTGCACAGAAACGTGTAATATACTGAAGGATATCCTCTCCACTCTACAGCATGTCATTAAAACATTTGAATGGAATCAATATACAGTACACTACTATTCAAAAGTTTGTGGTCGGTAAGATTTTTTTATGTTTTTGAAAGAAGCCTTTTATGCTTGCCAGGCTTCATTTATTTGATAAAAAATACAGTCAAAACAGTAAAATTATGAAATATTATTACAACTTAAAATAACAGTTTTCTATTAATATCCTATATTTTAAAAGTTTAATTTATTCCTGTGATGGCAATGATGTTTGTTTTTGGTCTTATTGGTTTATTTAAAGGAATTTAATTATTTAAGGATTAAAAGGTATTTAAAGGAACTGTATGTAAGAAATGTATTTCAATTAGGGATGGGCAACAGTGGTCAGATCGATCATGAAAACGATGATCGCCCAACTTTAAAAAATATATTTGTATATTTCTCGGATTGGTTATTGCGGCATTTTGGACGGTAACTGAGGTCTGTTTGGTTAGCATTAGGCAGCACGCCTTCCAGACCACGAAATAAAGTAAAACTGAAGGGTGCAGTGATGCCTGAAGCACTGTGAATGATCATGAAATACAGTGCACGATGCGCGGCGCTAATCTGTCACATAAACAGCATTATAATGAGAATATGATTGTAATATAATGTTGTATTCTCCGTGCTTTAGTTCCCCGTGTATCAGTGCGCTGTTAAAGGAAATCCACAACGAGAACGTGGTCAAGTTAATCTGCGCATCCGCGTCCTTTTCCACAAATGCAAGTTGTAAGATTACTTGTTTAATACCTGATTGTATGTTGTCTATATCTGATTAATCTCATATAGGATGGTGTTTGGTTGAGTTTAATAACCAGCTAGCAAAGCGCTGCCGTTACTTCGGCTGGTGTTCATTCTCTTCAGCTTCAGCTCAATGGCGAACAGCCTGACATTATCGACTCTGGGTTATTTGAGACGGTCATATTATTTTTAGATAGGCTATTTCTCTTTCAAAATCATTGATGATATTAATAATGCAGCCGTGTTACTCATTTTTTAACAGTAGATCTGTTTTAAAGTTGTTTCTCATGGATTCGAAAGCACGCAGTGATGCTGTACTCACTTTTGATCATGAAAAATAAAATTATGTGCAGCGCCAAATCCGCCAATCTGTCATGTAGGCTACATAGAATTATAATAAGAACACGTTCATAGTGTTGTAAATGATCTGTGGTTTCGTTTCCCGTGTATTAGCGTTGTTGTTAAGGGAAGAGCGCATTCATAACGAGTTTCATTTTTTAAGCCTGTAAAACACTAGCGTGGCCAAGTTCACGTGCGCATTTGCGTCCTTTTGGGCAGATGTGAATTGTAATAGGCATATATCTGATTAATCTCATATAGGATGCGTTTGACTGAGTTTGTTAATTCTCTAGCAAAGCTCTGCGGGGTGGTGTATTCACAGTTTCACCTCAAACACAATGCCTAATATCATTGACTGGGTTATTTGAGACGGTTATTTTGTTTCTTTTTCAAAGACATTTATGCATCATAATCTAGCAGTTATTTTTTATAGTCATATGTTCGTATTTGCATAGACATCTCATGTTTTTGTCAGCATACATTTTTGTAACAGTCTTAAAGTAGTTTCATATCTCCATGACGGAGACACCCCGCCCCCTGCACAAGCCCCGCCCACGGTTAATCGATTACTTGTTTTTGAGACCTATCGATGATCGAAATGAAAAATTGACAAAAATGTCCATCCCTAATTTTAATTAATCATAAAATGTCCCTGATATGTCAGTAGACATTAAGAAATCATGTTAATTTCAAATACTTATATCACTGACAACAGTAGGATATTGTCATTTAAAAGTCGTTGTTGCAGCCCTCAACTTATGTTGATGTTGACATGTGCTTTGGCCTGAAGCTCCACCCTCCACCTATCTACCAATCACAAAGTCAGTAGTGTTTTGGCATCCGGTTTGCCAGCTCTGCTCTAGTTACCACAGCTGCAGTTACAAACGTTCCTGCTGGATCCTGCAGCCTATCTGGCAACCTCGAGTCAAGGCAGGAGGCGGATAGGAGATAGTGATTGCAGTACCAGTTTTGGCCACAATCTTACATACACTTCCTTTAAGGGGGGGGGTGAAACACTCAGTTTCAGTCAATCTCATGTCAATCTTGAGTACCTATAGAGTAGTATTGCATCCTTCATATCTCCGAAAAGTCTTTAGTTATATTATATTTATAAAATAAATATAGGCTGTACCGAATCTTTCCGAAAAAAACAGTACGGCTGGAGGCGTATCGTGTGGGTGGAGCTAAAGAATGACGAGCACGCAGCTACTGCACGAGAGCGTCTGAGATCGTAAAGCGTGGAAAAGAAAATGTTACCCTAAATAAACCATGGCTATCAATCAGATTCAACTAATACATATATGATCCACAATCGGATCCGGAGGCTAAAATAAATTGAACAGGAGAAGCATCAACATCAGGACGTCCATCTCTGTGGTACGTACTGTATTTAGTGGCTTGTCAACATTTGCGTTTGTTTACTTGTGGATTGTGAGGACATGATTCGGTTTATGGACTATTGTATGCGACTAAACCTTAGCAGTAGCAACCAAAACAGTTTTGCACGTCAGACTGTGTTATAGTGTTACATAGAAAAACAATGGAGTAGCGCATTTGAATGTGCTTTGTGTGAACGTCACCTAGGTTTATGTTTGGGGTGGTTTTAAAATAAACAAACAGACACCTATAGTGGTCAGCTAAACAAATGTATTTAAACACACACCATAAGTTACATCGCATGCTCCATTGATAAATTAACTATACGATCGTGTTGTTTACTCACGCGACGATAGCCAACAACATAGACATTTGCACCAGTTTTACTCACCCCCTGCTTCCAAAGCACGATCGTAAACCTTTATCGTCACCGCTCCATCAAAAACACACTTCTTTGGTGACGTTGTTGATTTGGTGAAGTCCTGAGAGCAGTGTTTATGGGCGCAGTGCATTGGCTCTCGCTCTGGTTGCTCGCGCGCACACCCTTCCGGGAGAAGAGCCCGTATGGCCCATACAAGGACATTCCGCTCTGTAGACGTCAAGCGGACCCATTCTCGAGAAAAAAAACTCTCAGAAACTTGTGAGAAACCGGAAGGAGTATTTTTGACACAGAAATACTCCATCAAGCGTCCAACTTATTTTTTTGAAACTTTGTCCATGTTTAGGATGGAAATCCAAGTCTTTAACAGTGTAAAAAGCTCAGTATTAGGGGTGTAACGATTCATTTTAACAACGATTCGATTCATATCACGATTTGAGGTTGTCGATACGAATCAAGGACGATATTGGTTCATTTAGAACTATACGATCCGAAACGATTCAATGACTTGAAATCGATTCAGTAACTTTTTAGCCAAAAATTTAAATCAGCGTGGCTGAAATAAATACGTGCAGGTGAAGTTTCCTAGTTTCCTGTTGTTTCTTTTAAGGGAATCAGGTATCAATTAATTATGGATATAAAACAAGTAAACAATTTATGGCAAATGTGTTCACATTTTATTTGAATAAAGTGCAACCAAGAGTTTAGGTTGAATTAAGTTAACATTTTCTGCTCTCATTTTCAAAAAGTACAGAAAGTGCAACCAACATTCTACTACTGTTATTTCTGCTTGTTTTAAAAAAATAAAATATTACAATATTAATATGAAAAATAAAGTGAAACTAACATCTATTCAGGTTTAATTAACAGCAGGTTTACCTGCTACTTTGGCTGTTGTTTTTCAACATAAAAATAATTTAAATATAATATTAATATCAAAAATAAAGTGCAACCAACATTTCTTCAGGTTCAGTGAGCAGTGGCTAAACCTGCTACTACTACAAACAGCGAGCGACTTATTTAGAACATCTCTGTCTTTACTAAAGTGTTTCCACAAACTGGACCGCAATGGTGGCCTGATAATTTCTCGCTCATTGGCTTCTCCTCTATCATCTAGGGCTGGCTAGGGCTCCTCTATCATCTATCATCAAGGCGTTGGGAATCGAGAGTCGATTCCAACGTTTGGAATCGATTCCATCGTGGGGAATCGACTCCTCTTTATTCACTTGTCTCTCGCTTATTAATAATGATTGGAAGTCTATTTAATTTTTGCAAAATGTTCTTTTGAACAGTTAGTTTCAAATAACGAGTCCAGTTCAATTGTAGTTATGAAGTAGGCTAAACTATTTTGCAAATAATATAAAAAAAATGTTTAAATGCACACATTCACTCTCATTTTTGTGTGCCTGATATGTAAAAATGCAAAGCGCTTCGTCACATCAAATTCAGTTATGATTTACATAAATGTCATACTTTCAATTAAATTGAAAATTGAAATTTCATAACAATTGTCAAGTAGTTTTCATCTCTTGATTTTACTGTTGGTTGCTGGACATTTTTATCAGAAAAAACAGTTTTCAAATAATAAATGTTTAGCTACTTACGACACACACTTTCACTGCTATAACTAAAGTGTTGTGTTGGAATGTGCACTAACAGTAAGCCCTGCCTTCTTTTATTGGCCAGCTCACTCATTCTGACAGTGATGATGCTGTTACACATTGACAGACCAGCCTAAAAATGTAACTTATCCTCCTCAATGTCCAACTGATAGGGATATCTAAAGAGCATAAAATGTCAGACATGTAATATATCATATAATAATTTCACCATAATGAATAAATAAGGATAAACTATTTATTAAAATAAATGACAAATTAAATTAAATGTTATGCTTTAAATTAAATATGTTATGATTACTGTATTTACATAGGCCACTGGGGTTTAAAATGTTGATTTAAAAAAAAGAAAGTTCAACCAGCCCTAAACTGCTGTGTTGTTTTGTAATAAACTATATACTTGCAGCACTAATCAGCCAAATATGGAACAGTTGTTAAGCGATCATTTTAAAATAGTAGATAGCCCTATTGGTGTTGCTTTTGTACAATGTTGAATTGGTTCTTTTCTTAAACCTTACTTAACCTGTCCAAGAGCCGCCATAAGATGTAAGTAGCTAAACATTTATTATTTGACAACTGTTTACGATAAAAATGTCCAGCGACCAACAGTAATATAAAGTGATGGAAACTACTTGGCAATTGTTATGAAATTTCACAATTTTTAATGGAAAATATGACATTATTTATGTATGAATTTGATGTGACGAAGCACTTTGCATTTTTACATATTAGGCAGAAGAAAATTAGAATGAATGTGTGCATTAAAAAAAGTATATTATTTGCAAACAGTTTAGCCTACTTCATAAATTCAATAGAACTGTTTGATGTTAATATGTTAGTTAGCTTTTTTGAGAATGTTCCCATCTTTTTTTATGTTGTTTTAATAACCATGAAAAGTCAGATAACTATGGTGTGAATGCCCTCCAAAATGCATTTGAGATGGATTAATATCCGGTCGCTCAAACCACTTCAGGATGTGGTTGGACTGCATTCCAGACAAGTCCAAATGCATCTGGCTGTTGAAAACGCATATGTCAATTTTACTTCTCCCAACAATGCAAAAAAAAAATATTGTGCGAGAGCATGTTATAGGGCTATATAATGTTATAGCCAGATATAACAGAGCTACTGTAGCACATAACGAATATCTCTTCATTAAAGCCAATGCACAAACTACCACAAATAATACCAAAAGTATCATCTGGAATCGTTTTGATAAATCAGATAGGTATCTGATCAGTAAAAATGCATGGAGTGACCAGGTGTAAACAGGCTCGTAACTTTTGGCCCTCTAGCAGTTAAAAAATAAAACTGCATGCATTTTGCAGAAGAGTATTGTTTAGGTTGTGCTTCGGCTGACTGTGTGGATGAATATGATTATCCTTCTCTTCATTCATTACTAGGCTTAAACAACAAAAACATGTTTTGGAACAAGGATTAATTATGTATTGACTCATTATTTAAAGAAAAAGAGTTAGATAGTTTACCTTTTAAGAAAGCCAAAGCTAGTACTTACTATCTGTTTACTGGATTGTTTCATAGTTATTTACCATTTTAGCGTTTCAGTATGATTGATGCAACACACACACACACACACACTGTGGGTTGTATTAGCTTTCCTGGTTTAATCATGTGGGTCAGATCATTAGAGAATGCCTGCAATCCAATTACCATCCCTAAATTCTCTCCTGCTAGACTAATCAGCCTCTTTGAGATTTCCCCAACACCCTGAGAAGCCAATCATGAGCTTGTGTCATTCCTCATGCCTGACCAATCACGTTCCATGTACAGGCCAAGCCTATCTTCATTAGCTGATTCTTCACTGAGATCCCTCTTTAGTGATACCACAATGTTTTGCTATATCAGCATTTTAAAGGCCTGTTTGATGTGTGGAAACTGAGACTAACAGGTTTTTCTCACTTTGTGTTCATAGGGAGGAAGTCAACAAGGCATACAGGAAGTTGGCTGTACTGTTGCACCCGGACAAGTGTGTGGCCCCAGGCAGTGAGGATGCCTTTAAAGCAGTAGTTAACGCTCGCACATCCCTGCTCAAGAATATCAAGTAGGAGCGTGTGCCCACACACAAGTGCATCTCACATGGTTTCCATTACAAACGCACTCCTCATTGTGTCTGAGATACGCCATAAAACGTTTTATTTATTTTTTTATCTTCATTGTGCCATTGAAATATTTAAAATGGAATTTTTGTTTGTTTGTTTGTTTAGATTGTTTGCTGTGGTGTTTTGTTTGTTGAATTTGTATTATATATATTTATTTATTTATAATTTTGTTTATTAAATGTGCATTAAAAACCTAACATGAATAAGGTCAGATTAAATATGTTATTACAATATTTGATGTACAAATAACATTGTAACACTACAAAAGTGTTTTCATCAAAATAGACAAATAGACTCTTTGAGGCTATCAAAACCTAACCATGTTCCCTTGTTTTAAGTTGATCAGCTTCACATTGCCATTAGTTGGAGTTGGAAAGTTACCTCGCATTTGCAGAGTTCCCTTCTCAGTGAAGATTACGCTTAAGCCACATGGAGAAGCCTCTGGACTCCAACAAAGACTTAGGTACAGCTGAGTTTGATGTACAGCCATGAAACGGTCAGCATAGTTGTCCTGTTTATGTAATGTAATATACATGTTCATGTCAAGTTGTAATGGGGAAACAAGCATAATGCTCTCAAGAGCATATCTATAAGGCCTCGGCCAAGATTTTATTCACGTCACATCACCTTAGAGCATGAGGATGACTTTACCCTTCCTTTGCCCAGTCTGTCCTGTGAAATCGGATCGTTGTGCTGCTTTGCTCCCATAAACGTACAGGTTTACCTAATGATAGACTTGGCATTCTAATGCTGTTGTTTAATCCCAATGCACCTTGCAAGGATACCATATCCTACTTGGGTGATTCCCAGTTTTCCCTCTGCTTCACATTAGCTCACTCCAAAGAAGAGAATAAGCACCAAATATGTACTGTAACTTGACCTGGGTTTAAAAAATCTTCTCACATCTGACACTACAGTAGAGTCTAACTCTGTAGTCTTTTGAAGAGAAGCATATTTCAAAACAATCATCAATACATTTAAATCAACCTGTTTAAGAAACATGGTAATGTCATGCAGATGCAATTTGTTCTTTTGACTTATAGGGATAGTTTAAAAATGAAAATTAGCCCATGATTTAAATTAGCCTCACCCTCAAGTCATCCTAGGTGTATTTGACATTCTTCTTTCAGACGAATACAATCAGAGTTACAATAAAAAAAAATGTCTTTGCTAATCCAAGCGTTATAAGGGCAGTGAATGGAAGCCCAAAAAGTGCATCCATCCATTAAAAAAGTAATCCACATGTAATGGGGGTAATAAAGGCCTTCTGAAACGAATCGATGGGTAACCGTTAGTGTAAGAAAAATATCCATATTTAACACATTATAATTAAGTAAAATATCTAGCTTCCGGCAAAGCGCCTTCTGTATGCACCTTTTTTTCAATTGCCATTCACTGTCATTATAATGCTTGGATTAGCCAGGATATTTTTATATAATTTATTATATTTTAATAACTCCGATTGTATTTGTCTGAAAGAAGAATGTCAAATACACCTAGGATGGCCTGGGGGAGAGTAAATTATGAGATCATTTAAATTTTTGGGTGAACTATCCCTAATTTTTTGGGTGAACATAAGTTATGTACCTATGGGTACTATATATAGGTTATAGTTTTTTCAATAATGCACTTACCAAACTAACACTACTGTTCAAAAGTTTGGAGTCAGTAAATAGATTTGTTGTTGTTTTAAAGAAATGGATTAAGGATGTATTAAAGTGATCAAAGGTGAGAATAAATACATTTACATAGTTACAAAAGATTTCCAACTTTCTTTTCATCAAAGAATCCTGGGGGGGGGAAATGTGTCATGGTTTCCACAAAAATATTGAGAAGAGAAATATTGACAATAATAAGAAATCAGTGTTTCCCACAGATTCGAAAGCAATGTGTGGTGGTGGTGGAGGTGGTGGCGATGAAAATTGCTGCAAATACTTGTATAGTGAAGCTGCTGTCTATTCAAATGTACTGACACAGCGCTAGTTTGTTTAGAACTATTGAGAGCACCGTGTTCACGTGACCGTGCACACTTCCACAAGATGAACGTATGTGCAACTCTGTTATTCAACAGCTCTGGTTTTGCCACACTAAGTGCGCCAAAACACTATTTGTTGTTTGAATTTCGTATTACACCTTTTTTATGGAAAGCTTAGACTTTTTCATATCGAACACAATTTGGATTTTCTTGGGCAGAGTGAGACGTGTGTGTCTCACGACAAATGTTTGAGAGTTGGCAACCCTGAGACTTGCGGTCGAATGCAATGCACGCACCAAATGTGTGAGTGAGTGTGAGAGAGGTGCGAGAGGCGGAGTGAGAGCTAAGGAAATGCAACTTAACAAATACGCTGCGCGCGCCTTTTAAATAGCGTAAAAAAATGAATGACGAAACACAATATGTGGCGGCCGGTGTTGATTCTGTGGCGGACCGCCACAAGTTAGTCTGTGTGGGAAACTTTTTTTTTTAAATGGTCAGAGTCATTCAAATGACTCTGTATGCAATTGGATAGTCCTTGGATAGTACAGGTTTCCTGACTTACAGAGTTAAAAGGCGAAATCAAATCTCTGACAGATCCGGCTAAGTTTAGCCAGTCTACCAAATCAGCACATTAGAATGATTTCTGAAGGATCATGCAACACTTAATATTCAGCTTTTTCATCACAGAAATAAATTACATTTTAAAATATATTAAAGTATAAAACATTTATTTTACATTTGTAATAATATTTAGCAATTAACTGTTTTTACTGTATATTTGATCAAATAAAAATGCAGCTGTGATGAGCACAAGAGACTGCTTTCAAAACACATTTAATCATCTTACAGATTCAAGACTTTTGAACAGTAGTCTAGTAGATGTTGTGGTCACTAGTGCCAAGACTATATTAATGTGCATAAGAGTACCGTTTACAAAACGTCTGGTGGTTTTGGAAAGCTAAAAAAATAGTTGATGTTGATACAGTTGCTTGTATGCATATATGGTTGATTTCTGTATTCTGTCTGAAGTGTATTACGCATAAAAATAAATGTGAATCTGTCACAGTAAATAGATTCACAGTAAATACTATCTGGATAATGTAAGAAGAAAGCGGCTTTGTTTACACCACCATTGGAATAAATAGAGATGACAGGGATAAAACTGTTACATTAGCAGAGCTATGTAAATGTGCCAACATGCATTAGTTCAACAATGTTTTGTTTGGCCCTTGTATATTAATAATAATCACTGTAATGCAAGTATATCAAATACTGTATTTTTTTATGGAACCGTGGTGTTTACAACATGATGTGGGTGTACATGTGCAATGTAACATTATTTTTAAATATTGATTTAATCTGTTTATTTTGAAGGGCATTTAATAATATGCTGCCTTATTCGCTATGTTGGACTATGTAACGTATCAGAACAATGTTTGACTGTTGCATCATCTGTAATGTGTTGTATTCAAAAATGTTTTATTAGTTGCCCTCACTACACACAATATTGAATCTTTTAACTGGAGTCACTTTTGTTTTTGCCTTTCATTTCATTGTGTGACATTGATTTGTCTGAGTATAAAATATGTTAAGGCATGAATAAGAAGCATGTTTGTGATTATGCAGAACAGAAAGATAAGGCCTGTTTAAATGAATGCCAAGGCCACTGCTCAATGGGAAAAGTGGCTCTGTTTTATGCACAGAAGCATTTACTTTCTCCATTTTGCTTATATAGCGTAATAAAGGAATCATTTTAAATCACTTTTTGCCGTTTGGTTTTGAAAATTGCATGATTAAATCACATTACAAACCAAGCCAGTTTCAAAAAGCCATAAACAGTATAGGCCATTAACACAGAACTATTTTGCAATTAAAATTAAAACTCAGGGCTATCAATTGGGGGTGGGGGGTCTAGAGACACGTTTTTATACAAGTTGAACTTCTTTATCTTTTAACTAAAGCACCACGTTTTTAGAATGCTTTGTACAGCGTGAAAAAAATACATAAGCACATTGGTAAAATAAGTCTGCCTAACCTATGCATGTTTGCATGAAAACAATAGAAAAGCAGTACAACTAAATGAAAAACGCATTCTCTTTGAATGGCCCCTTAGACTGTTATACTAAATAATACTACGAAAATGAAATGCAACTGCAGTGTAAATGCAAGGCTACCTCATTTCCACAAAAGTGAGAAGCATGATTATGTGTGTTGACGGAAACAGATGGTTCAGTCACTTTCTGACCTGGCATGTATTGTTGGTAACCAGATCAGTGAGAAGCGCTTTATCCAGCTTACTTCCCACATTCCCTGAATCGATGGCCTAGCCTAACCTGCTAACTAAAACCCTTTGCTGTGTCTGCTCAAAAGCAGATGTCAACCAATCACAAAGGATCACCTTTTCTCCTTATAATATCTAGTCTATTTAATTCTAATAATGCATCTGGGCAAGATGGACTAGATATTGTGGGGTGGGGGGCACTTTTTGAACTATTTGAAACATGGAATAAACAAAAAAAAGTCTTTCCAAACGTAAATTTCAAGAGCAATTAGATTTCAACCTAGCAATTACCTCCACACATAAACTCACCCGACATGGACATTATCCTGTTAGCTGTGACCATGAGACCTTAACGGATCACTTGTTCTATTGCTGAGTAGATAATCCCTTATATTTCCACCTATTACTACCTGTGTTGTGTCTGCGTATGTGCATTAGAACCCAAACTCTTCTCTCACTGATTGTGCTGAATTCAAGTCCATTTATATTTGCCTCTAAAATATATCCATCAAGAGTTGAGATCCTTCCATAGGATAAGCTTCAGCAGATTGTGCTCCGCTACCTCTGGGTAGGGTCAGGGCAGCTTTTCAGACCATCTGGCAAAGCAATCACTTCATTACCTGAAGACAGCGCTACTCAACGCTCAAGACCGACACTCATCCACAGACAGGATGTCTTTTTAAACTAGAGTGGGCTTGACTTCATCCAATGCCGAGAAGTGTTTTGAGGAGAGGTGAGGTGATGGATAATATGGTTGGATGGTAACATAATAGGACAAGTCATTTACATCGCCATGCTTTGCATAGTTGTGGTGCATGGCATGGCAGAAGGGAAAACTATCAAAGAAGACTCCTTTTGCCCTCATCTGCTGAGTATTAGACCACAAGGACAAGAATGTACCATATTATATATTTGCTTGTGTCTGGATGAGCGTACCTGGGCTACTGTAGATGGAGAAGCATTGTAACAAGATCAAGCTTGCAGCACCACATCAATGGCAAGTATCCTTCCATTTACATTTAATGACTTTTTATACAGTTGTTTAATCAATTATGTTCTCTGCTAATCATTCTGGAAAATATTCCTTATTTTAATATGCAATTCAGTGCATGCATAGTGCATTCTGGAGATATTGAACTTGTTTTTGGAGTCTTTTTGAAGTTTCATTCTGATACATCTTCAATGTTCAATCCATACTATTAAATCTTTTTCTCTCTATTGTTTTAGGTTTGTGCAGTTGATAGAAGTCTTGATCTGTGTTTTGGGATCTAAAGCCTGTTCAGATAAGGTTAAGATCATGTCTTTGAGTGTCACAGAAGTCACTGTTCCGCCTAAGATATGCACAGTTGCACCTCCCTCCCCCAACCTGAAACGCAAGCAACTAATGTGGCAGAATGCAGTACGTCACATTATTGACCAACGGGGAATACACCACGAGGGGCGAGCAGCCAGTTCTCGCAAAATCACTGTTACTGATGCCTACATCGATGACATCAACAGGCAGATTCGTAACAAAGCTGCACGGGGCAATGCCGGCACGCACAAGCGGCGCTCCTCTGCGGTTCGCATCCATCCGTTACGAGATCGCAACTCCACTTCCACGCGAAAGTCCACTGACTCGCTCAGTGACGCAGACTTCTTTGTAAGCTGGGGCTCCACGGTGCGTGGAGTCTTCATTCCTGCTCTCCACCACAAGTTCAAATCTCATGATCTCGAACGTCTGTACCAGCAGCATTCATCTGGTCAGCGCCGAACTTCCCTTGTGGTCACTAATGTCATCGATATCCTTACCAAACTCCATATTCTCTTCATATACCTGGCAGTGGCCCCTGAGATGGTGGACTCTCAACAGGGATGGTTGGCTGGACTCTTCATTGCACTTGGAGTAGTCATATGCGTCTTAGTTCTGACTTATAAAGGATTGATGTGTTCAGATTACCTGCACTATGCTGGGCTGGCGAGCTGGCTGTCCCAGACTGTTCAGGCACTGGGTGGTTTGGTATATGGGTTGGAGAAGGACCAGTCCTGGTATGTGCTCTTCACCCTGTTCGCCACCCACACACTATTGCCCCTTCCTCTTCTGTGGTCCATTTGCACAGGGTTCCTCACCGCTGCCTTGCACCTTTTAGTGGATGCCCTTAGGAACTACAATGACACAGCCATTGTAAGAAAGGTAAAGCCTCCATGCTCATTAATGCCAAGTGAAATTTGAAGATGATCACAAGAACTATTCTTGAGCTTTTGATCAGTCCACAAGAGTTTCTGTCTTATCGAGTTGTGCTTAGTCTTCCTTTCGATAAATGCTCCATTAAAATTGGCACAAGAGTACACCTGTTTCAAAATCAACCTTGTCTGGCGATCACCAGACCAAGCTCCATTTAATATTGAACATTGGTCTGGGGAGTCTGCTCTGTATTTTCTACTGCATAAGAGGCGTGATCAACTGCCATTGTTCGAATGGCTCTATATGCAATTGGATAGTCCTTCAACCGATCAGACCACAAGAGGCGAGATCAACGAGCGATGATACATCTGTCGTTGGCTGCGTCCGAAACCTGTAAAATGCTGCCTTCGGAGGACACATTTGAAGGTGGTAGGGCATCAAGCTGCGTCCGAATCTAATGTTAGCTTCACTTCCTGCCTCCTGAGATACCTTCATCTGATCGATTTTTGAAGGCAGCGTACATGTATCCTTCGCTGCCTATGATATCCCAGAATCCTGTGCTTTCCATTCAGTGACAGTTGAGCTGGGGGAAAAAGATTGCGTCCAGAAGTTGCGTTTGCGGGTCAGTTTGTGTGTAAATGTAACATTTTTACCAACATATTACACTTCTGATTTCATTTCTAGCAAGAAATCACTACTGTAGTAATTAAATATGTGTTTATTTCTCACCAAAGCTCTCTCTATTTAGCTGTAGATCATTAAACTGTTACACTGCCTTAGAAGTCTGTCCGAAATTAGTTTCGTGAGGTGCCTTCATCCACAAAACGCTGCCTGTAGAGTCATTGTCTGATGAGACAGCAAGGCAACGAGTCAGCAGCATAGGTTTTCGGACGCAGCCATCATGTTAAACCCGCCATTAGGGTGTCAGGTGAATAAGCCCGTCTGTGATTGGTTCTCGCAAAAGTGTACCAGAAACAGTAGAAATTAATGTACAGGTTTCCAGACTGAGTTGCCGGGCGAAATCAAATTGCCGGCAGATCAGGCTGGGTTTACCCAGTCTAGAATCAACCACTTGTCAACTTGAGAAATCAACTAATGAAGCTTGTCTTGAAACTTACTCTTGGTTTTCTTTCAGTTACTGGCAAAAGGTCTCTTGTATATGGGTATGAATACTGCAGGGCTGTTCATCCACTACTTATCGGATCGCGCGCAAAGGCAGGCCTTCCTTGAGACACGACGTTGCATTGAAGGACGAGTCAAGATGGAGCAAGAGAACAAGAGACAGGTTTGTGATTCTTGATTTAATATGATATTCATAGATCATTAATATGAAACCTCTCAGGAAATGAGAAATCGTTTTGCGTTAGGAACGCTTGGTGATGTCCATTCTTCCTCGATTTATTGCTGTGGAGATGATTGGTGATATGTCTGCTATGGATGACGAATTGCTTCCTCAACAGTTCCATAAGACCTACATTCATCAATACAAAGACGTCAGGTACACACTGCACCCTGTGCAGTACTACCTTCCAGCACATTTAAATCGTAAGGATGGTTCATGAAATGAACATATGTGCTCTTGTCTCAGTATCCTGTTTGCTGATATAAAAGGCTTCACCTCTCTCTCCATGACCATGTCGGCTCAGGATTTGGTGCGCACGCTCAATGAGCTGTTCGGTCGCTTTGATCGTCTTGCTGAGGTGAGAAAGATTAAGGGTTTTACAAGCAGTTGGAGAAAAGAGTTCTTGTCAATATGTGTTTCACTGTAATGTGCTATATGAGCTTAGGATTCTGTTGTAGTTATAGTAAATATCATAACAGCCGCAATTACTATTTAGTGTCAAATGTGTTACTTTATGCCAAAGTATGCAATGTTAGAAGATTATTGAAAGATCTTTTGATATTTTAGGATAATCACTGCATGAGGATAAAGATTCTTGGAGATTGTTACTACTGTGTGTCTGGGGTCCCAGAGCCCCAAACTGCACACGCTCGCTGCTGTGTGGAGATGGGTCTGGCCATGATAAACACAATACGGTGTGTATTTTACATGTTAGCCCTCCACTTTGTTAGCCTCCCCACTTAAAGTGTGGGTGTGGGTGTGTCTAATTAGGGCCTGAGCACCAAGGTGCGAGGACCCTCTTGGAATTGCTCTCAATGTTTTCTCAATTCTCAATGTTTTTCCTATTCCAGAGATTATAAGCAAGCCATTCAGATGTTAGTTTTCTCCTAAAGTGTTCTCTGGTGCCATTAAAAATTGCACATTCAAAGGCCTTTTGAAAGGGTTTCTAATTCTGCTCCTGGAGGTCTGTCCTGCAAAGTTCAGCTCCAACCCTTATTAAGCACACCTGAACCAGCTTGTCAAAGTGTCCGGGATTACTGAAATCTTGGTGTTGGTGCAGGTTGAAGCTTTGTTGGAACTCTGCAGGACTGGACCCCTGATTTTTTTTTTGGGAAAATTCATATTCTATTGTTTCTAAGTTGTTATTGCTTCTTTAAAGAGATTTAAGTCTATTTCTGCTAATGAAAACAAAAGAGAGAATCAAAAATCTGAAAAATTGTATACTTTCCTTTCACTTTGTCAGTTATGTACGTAAGGAGTTGAAGAGAGATGTGGACATGCGTATCGGGATCCACTCTGGCTCGGTTCTGTGTGGGGTTTTGGGTCTACAGAAATGGCAGTTTGATGTGTGGTCTTGGGACGTAGATGTTGCCAATATGCTAGAGGCTGGAGGAATCCCTGGGCAAGTACACCAGATCATTACCAATATCATATGTTTAACTAAATGCAATTGATATTAGAATAATAAGACAAACTGTATAATATTAGGAGGATTCATATATCACGAGCAACCCTGGACTGTCTAGAGGGTGTATATGAGACAGAAGAAGGTCGAGGCCATGAGAGGAATGAGTTTTTACGCAAACACAAGATCGACACTTTTCTGATCTGCAATACACCACAGGAGGACAAGGAGCCCCGTAAAGCCCGGAGAACCAGCAAAGATGAGACTACATGGAGTGCTGAGCTTCCTTTTGATAACATCATTGGAATGAACTGTGTGAGTCTGTGCTGGCCTCATAAACCTCACTTAGATCTGAATGTGCCCTTATCTCTCTAGTTAGTGATAAGATGTTAAGTTATCACCTGTTAAATAGTGGCATACTATGTTATTCAATTAATTATTTAGTGAGCTAAAGGAATGTTCCGGGATGGATACAAGTTAAACTTTATCATCAGCATCAGGAGCATTGCAGAATACTTTAGAAAATAATTTATAAGATACTAGGCTCTTGTTTGTAAAACCAAACAAAAATCATGTTAACAGTAAGCATTACAGGTAAGGCAAAAATGTTTATGATGTCAGTTCTTTAAATAAGTTTTATAAATCATCATGTAAGCATTTGGGACTAATCAACCAATATGATAAATTCTCTCATTTTGGCCAAAAACCAACATTATACAGGTCATCCATCTCTATATTAATAGATTTTTTTCCCCCTCTTGAACTACTTGCAATGCTTTTTGTATTATCAATTTTTTAGATCTTAGCCACTTTCACCAATGGCTCCTTGGTGCAGTTGCCCAGTCAGATTATTCCTCATAGTGCCGGGTCTCGAGAAGTCAACAAGAGAATCAAGCAGGCCATCGAGGTGCGCAGTAGTGAGCGAATGCGCAAGGAACACATCACACCCTTCACGTTGGTCTTCAAAGACACACACATTGAGGGAAAGGTATGATGGAACAGCTAAGGAACAGCATTTTTTGTACATTGTATAGCATTTTTGCTAAGTAGGCCCACACAAAATTTGCACTTTCAGTTTTCTCAGATGAGAGATGAGATGTTCAAGTCCAACTTAGCCTGCTCTTTCCTCGTGCTCCTCTTCATCATGGCTGTTCAGGCCCTCATCCCTTCTCCACAGTGAGCTGCTTTTATTGAAAAAGCCTAAAGTCCACTTTTCGTTGAATTGTACATTTTCGATATATCGCTCTGAATGCATGTGTCCCCCACAGAATCTGTCCTATGGTAATCCAGTTTTTAGTATTCCTGTTTGTCTACATGCTGCTGCTTCTGGTCACACTGGCTGAGGAATTTAAGTGCACCCCATCATACTTACAGCATCTGTGCTGCTGGATCCACGAGACCAAGAGCATCCGTAACTTGCTCACCCTCACCGCTATTGCTATTAACTTCGGTGTGGCCTCCTGTGACATTGTGAGTGCCCGAATTTATAGTTTCTTGGACCAAATTAAAATGCTTCTCTTAACCCATCTATGATTTAATTGCTTTACAGTTGTGGTGTAACACAGTTGGAGAGGCTGAGGAAAGTAACAAGACCTCAAAACAAGGCCTACAGTGGACTGTGAACATCTGCACCCATCCTGAGGTACAGTAGATAAATATTAAATACACAAGTGTGACAACATCCAGTAATGATTAATCTGGTACCATTTCATGAACTGAGACTACACTGTAAGGCATACAATAAAACTGTCTGTCTTCTCTGCAGTTCTTTGTTTTAAGTGGTGTGCTGGCCATGGTGACGTGTGCCGTGTTCCTCAGACTCAGCTGTCTATTGAAGTTGGCAGTACTGATGTTAGTCATTGCAGTTTACACATACCTCATTGAGGTAGCCTTCCATGTGCTTTTTATCCGCCAACACCAAAACGGCCAAATTCAGAGGTACAATATATTGCTTTATTGAAGATGTCATATCATACCAAGTTTCTGAATGTGGTAATGTGTTCGGTTTCAAGACATCGGCAGTTCAATGATAAATAAGCCATTTTTGAGAGTCATCATTATTGCAGTGATTATGTTTCTAGCATGTCAGATGTTTGGCAACAGTTCTTCTAACCCTAATTGGTGTGTGTAGCTTTTCATTTCTTAAATAACCATGTAAGAAGACACATCATGCAATATTCCAGTATTACATAATGTCAAAGATTCATCAAGCTCAAATTGTGAAAGAATGGTTGGAGCATGAATTATTTTCACACATGAATTGGCATGAGTCCAGACCTTACATTTGTTGAAAGTCTTTGGGATGTTCTGGAGAACACTTTATAGAGCGCTTGACTCTTTATTGATCAGATCTTGATGGAAATAACATCACATTATTTATTTATTATCAAGAGGTGCTTTAATTTCTGAATCAAAAATCAAGATATCATTTTGATAATGCAAGAGTCAACCGCTCTTATAGAAACATAATAATCACTGCAATAATGATACAATCATTGATTCAGTCATTTTAATAACATTTGAAAATTGTATTTGTAAAAGCATTTAGCATATGTTGAAAATGCCTTTTCATTCTCCTGGTCATCATTATTTAAAACTGACCCTTATATAGTACATCAAACTTTTTTAGAAAGTCAAGAAAATTTTGATGATGTGACCCCAGCTTATTACTTCCTGGACTGTTGAATTGTGTCCCTTCTGATGTGTGTATGTGTGTTTTTGCCCAGATCTCTGTACCTCAGACGCAAAGGCATTTCAGTGTTGCTAATGGCCATGTTTGTTGTGGTCGTCCTTTACAACAGTAGACAGGTAGTATATTAACATCTTATTAAAATGTTTAATTATCGCAATGCATTATTAGTTGCTACTATTAGTGATTTTAATAATATTATACAATTATTACATATTTATTTAACAATTAATAAATATATTTATTTTTAATTATATAAATACATTATAATCAAATCACTGCTTACCTATATTTATCATCCCGTTGTAAAATAACTAAACTGACATGCAATTTATAGTTTGTGTTTTAAGTTATTTCAGTATGACTCAAGAAATTATGACTTGCTTGAACCTACAGTTAGAAACTACAGCCAGGCTTGACTTCCTGTGGCGTCTACAGGCCAGGCAGGAAGTGGAGGACATGAAGGAACTGAGGGAGCATAACGAGTGTCTGCTGTACAACATTCTTCCTGCCCATGTAGCTCGCCACTTTCTTGAGAGAGACCGGAACAATGAGGTAGTTGCGTGGATTATTAATGACAGCCCCAATAGTTTAATCTTTGTTCAGAAAATAACAAAAAATAATATAAGTGTTAATAACATTGTCAAGCGTTTTCAAACTAAGAGCGATTTAAATGGTTCCAGCAGTTATGCACCTTCATTAATCCATAAGCATAAATAAATGACCAGTAACTGTATTTTCTCTGTATTAACTCTTCGGCTTCAAGGACCTGTTCTCTGAATCGTACGAACGAGTTGGGGTGATGTTTGCTTCCATTCCAGACTTTACAGATTATTACGAGAAGAAAGAGTTGATTCATCAAGATGTGGAGTGTCTGCGTCTTCTTAATGAGATCATTGCTGACTTTGATGAGGTACGTGGATCCTCTTAGCACCGTATGTCGTCAAAGGCCAAGTCTGGACATGCTAGGTGATTTAACAGCTAATAGCAGCTCAGATGTTACTAATGGAATGTATTTGCAATGTGCAAACACTCACTCTTTTTATCATAAGACACTGCATTAGTCATATATTGTTCAACCAAAAATGAAAATTCTGTCATTAATTACCCGTCCTCATGTCGTTCCAAACCCGTAAGACATTTGTTCATCTTCGGAACGCAAATTAAGATATTTTTGATGAAATCCGAGCACTCTCAGGCCCCTCCACAGACAGCAACAGTTATTTTTGTTTGTTTTTGCGCACAAAAAGTATTCTCGTCACTTCTTAAAATTAAGATTAAACCACGGGAGTCACATGGACTATTTTATTGATGTCTTTACTACCTTTCTTGGACTTGAAAGTGATTATTAAATAGCTGTTTATGGAGGGTTCAGAGAGCTCTCGGATTTCATCAAAAATATCGGTAACAATTTACAATATGGGTGCACTAATGATTTACAAAGGTGATATGTTATGACTTTACTTGTTGGGGCACATGACTATTAACTAATTGATTAAGTAATATGTAATTGTGGTTATGGGTTTTGAATTAATAATTAATTCAGGGGTTAAAAAATGTTTTTTATTTTTGTGTGAACTATCCTTTTAATCTTTTTCTCTGCTGTTTCCTTAGCTACTCGAAGAGTCTTACTTCCAGGATATAGAGAAAATCAAAACCATTGGCAGCTGCTACATGGCTGCTTCTGGACTGTCTCCTGAAAAACAGGCGAGTGGCACCTTGACATATGATTTCAAAATTTATGCCTGAGAATATATGCAGATGCATGATATATAGGCTACTGGTGGTGACCATACCATACATTTGCTGTTAATATTATCTGCAGTGGTTTGATCAGGTCAATATTATATAAAATCTGATAAAAATATACACACGAAAAATAAAGTATAAAATATTACAGCTTTGCTAATAATTTTCCATAGCTATTGCTGAATGTGCAGTTATTTATTGCTGTCCTGAATAAGATAAATCAAATAACTAATGTTAACATGTAGTCCACAAGACTTGAATTTATAAAAATGACCCTGTTTCAAAGTTTACACAGCCCTTGTTTTTTTGATGATTGTTCAAGGTCATGCAATTTAAAAAGTCCTTTGTTTGTCCTGAGCAGTTAAACTGAGTACTGTTCTTCAGAAAAATCCTCAAGGTCCTACACATCCACATACAGTGGCTGAATGATTTTGAGATCCATTTTTTCACACAAATGACAATTGAGGGACTCATACACAATTATAACAAACTAATGTTGAAGGTTTTACACAACTATTATAAAATAATGTTGAATATTTTGACCTTTTGTAATAGCTTTGTATAGTCCTGCGATTGTCCTCAGTATGAAAAGATGGATCTAAAAATCATACAGTCACTGTTTGAAAGGGTTCAAATATGCAAATGATTCTGGGTGTGAAAGGATATAGGACCTTGAGGATTTTTTTAATTGCTAGTTTAACTGCTCAGAAAAAACGAGACAAAAAAAAACAGTCTTGGATTATCCAGACAAGCATACAAACTTTTGAATATCATTTTTAAAAATTCAGTTATTTGTTTTTTGGACTATGTAAACATCTGTTATGTCAAATAGTTTAGTCAGGACAGCACTAAATTGCATGCAATTTTTATGACCAATATTTTGTTTAAATTATTATCATTTTACATATTCTGCAACGGGTATATAAAACGTTTGAGCAGAACTAAATAATAAAACAAAATAACATTTGAATTCTGGCCATCATGTCAGTCAGTCATAAAGGATAAAACATAAAAGAGCATAAATAATCACAAATACTAAAAATTCATAATTGGTAATAGTAATTAAATTGGCTAGTAAAATAGTAATTGAAAAGTTGCATTTTTGTAAATCAAGGCTCAGTTGTGTTGTGTATTTCAAAGGAATGTGAAGACGAGTGGGCTCACCTCAGTACACTGGTTCTGTTTGCTTTGGCCATGCAAGAAACATTGAAAGAAATAAACAAACGTACCTCAAACAACTTCCAGTTGCGTGTTGGTAAGATTGTGCTTTTTTTAAATAACTCTACTAGTAATACACAAAAATCAACTGCTAATATAAGTTTATATGGTGTTATTTGCTTTATTTGATTCTGTCACATGTGCATTCTTAATGACTACTTTTTAAGAAAGGTATGAAGTAGTGCTCCAGGGGAGGGATTAATGAAAATCTTCTAAAGAAAGAAGTTTAGAAAATTCTTGAGATAAATTCAAAGAAATTCCTAAGTGCAATTCTGTAAAAAAAAGTCTTGAAGTTCTCAATTTATTTTTTAACCCCTTAAGTGTCACTGGCCCACCGGTGGGCCCAAAGCCATTACATATTTAAAACCGTAATATTCTATACTAAACCTAAACTAATCTTGACAAACTATATATCATTGGAGACCTTAGAGATTGTATTTTATTTTTTATATATTTGACCATTGTTTTATATTTAAAATTATGTAGTGACAGTAATTCATTAATTTGTGAAAAAAAGCTAAATTCCTGTACAATGTGGTTTCAGTAGTAGTTGTTTTATTGTATATGGTCATATTACATGTTTTATATGTCATATTTATGGTTTAAAAAATCATTTACAACCTATCTAGAATGTTTTATTGCTGTTTGAATAAAAAACAAAATTGTAAATCAAATCAGTCATCTATTACAAATCATACAAGGAGCATGACTAGTACCTAGAGGACATTGTTGGTATAGCGACTAAAAATAACAGAAACCTAATTTTTTGTGATATCAATGTCAAATTTGGAACACAACTTATTTAGACTTAATGCTTTTTATTTGACATATGTAATTTTTGTACATATGTAATGTACAAAATTTGTAATTTTTGTAAAATATAAATAAATATTAAATTACTTTTTTTATTACAACAAACTTAAACACCTATAACTTTTTTGTTTTAAATTGTATTCAAATTCTTTCACATGTACAAGAAACTTCCATGTGTGTTTTTAAAAATGAGCCCAAAATTAGGTTCAAATTCCAAACCATTCAAGAATTACATTAATTTGAATCTGGACATCCCCTTTTCAAATCTACCCCCAAAAATGCCAAGATGCAAAAGAGAACGAAACCGTAAAGAAGAGTATTTCTCTTCTTGCGAGCGCACTGAACACAGTCTGTGCACATACACGCTTAGTTTAAGCGAAGAGGAGAGATTCGCGATTGCACTGGACACGTTTTAAGTGCAGGATATTCCCAGAGTGAGCCCAGAGAAAATTCTTGCAAGAGCAGTGTATCTGAGAGCGCACGCACAGTTCTCGCGCGCGAGCAGGGAGAGATTTGCGCTCGCGCATTACATTCCACGCGCAAGCAGAGAGAATCGCGCTCGCACACTATATTAATGTACAATAATGCTACAATAATGCGCTCTCGACATTTGACAGGGAAATAACGCCATAGTCAGTTGGAAGCTAGACACTTTACTTCATAAAGTTTTGAAGATTTGAAGAAAATGAAGATTTTTCTTACACAAATGCATTGCTTCACTTCAGAAGGCCTTTATTAACCTGCCGGAGCCGTGTGGAGCAGTTATATGACAGACGTGCACATTTATGGACTTCAAAAACTAAGCAACAATTCACTGCCATTATAAAGCTTGGATTAGCCAGGACTTTTTTAATATAACTAATTTTATTCATCTGAAAGAAGAATGTCATATACACCTAGGATGACTTGAGGATGAGGAAATCATGGGCTAATTTTCATTTTTGGGTAAAACTAACCCTTTAACTCCAAGCCAGTACCAAAGAAAATAGTCTGCGCACTTATTATGATAACTACGGTAATCTACAGGCAGAACAAAATGGCTTAGGGTGTTTTTATTCAACACAACAATAAAAGCCTGTCAAACAAGTAACACAAAAGTAATTTTCAGGTTGCTTCTTGTTTTATGTTTTTAAGAAAATATTTGAGAACTTAAGAATCTGACAGAAGCCAAATCACCCTGTTGCCTAAGTCTGTTTGTCCACTCAGCAGGCTTGCGTCTGGACAGTACCTGGATAGACTTCCTGGGAAAATGTGGTTGCTGGTGGAAGAGGTGTTAGTGAGACCAGCAGAGGGTGCTCACCCTGTGGAACTTCTTAGAACTTATATTAAATATTTTCTGAACTTCTTTCTTAAATATTTTTGTGAACAACTGAAGCATTTTATTCCAAAGAAAACAATGTTTTTGCCTTGTAATCTTTAAACAAAATGTTGTAACTTGCTTTTCTTCTGAAAGAACCTTTATGTGAAACTGCTTTTCTATCACACAGGTATTTCACACGGGCCTGTAGTCGCCGGGGTGATTGGGGCCACTAAGCCCCAGTATGATATCTGGGGCATGACTGTGAATCTTGCTAGCAGAATGGACAGCACAGGGCTCAGTGGGCGTATTCAGGTCCCAGAGGGCACGAACCGTATCCTTGCTGACCGGGGCTTTGTGCTACAGCTTAGAGGCGATATCTACGTCAAAGGGGTTAGCGAGCGGCGGGGAGGGGTCCGCACGTACTTTGTTAGCAGCAGGGAAAAAAACTCAAGTTACGGAGAGAGAAGCACCAGCAGAGGGATCTCTCTCGGGAGGAACACCCTCGCTGCTGTGGTCTTTTCCCTGGTCCAGGCCCGCAAGAAAGAGGAGTTACGAGAAGCCAATGGAGGCTTTCATCTCATGGAGATAACATGAGTTTTGATTGAAATCTGGACAGGAACCATATTCAATACCTCTTTTAGAGACTCTTTCATGAGTCATTGCCTTTAAGAGATTTTCCATGTTCTCTGCATTTTCTTCCTGAATAGTAATAACTTTATTTCACTTGTAGGATTCCCACTGATTTCCAGTGTCATGCTCCTTTTTTTCCTGGAGTTGGGCATCACTGGGACGTTTAGCCAATTTGAAATGTTAAGAGTTAGGAATTTCAAAGGACCAAAATAAGCAGAGCTGCTCCTCTTGGAACAAGACCAAAATGGTGTACAACTGTCAAAATTAACTTCTTAAACTGATTGGAACACTTGATTTAATTGGAAGTCATATTCATATGCGCTATGATGCTCAACTGCCTCTGACAAAATAAATGTGCAAATGGAGAATGAGGAGTATGAGGTCACCCTCACTAAGCTAAATAGCTGATTTTTTTTTACTTTAATTATTATTAACACTGTGGAAAAGCTACAAATCCCAGGATTATTGTTCCAACATATCTGATTTTCTATGAAAAGCATGTAACAGAATAATTAGATTCATAGCTTTAACCATTTTTAGATAATCAACAGTTTGTAAAACTCTCCTTATTATAAATGTGGGTAATGGGACAGGAAAAAAGATTTAAAGCCTCTGTCTCTATTTCTTTAATATATCTAAGAATCAAAACTGACGTAATATTGACTTTAAGCCTGAAATATAATGAGGTCATGGAAAAAAAATGGAATAAACACACTACTTTATACAGGGGGAAAAAATGAAAATGCCAAAAATCAATCTCTCTCTCTCTCTCTCTCTCTCTCTCTCTCTCTCTCTCTCTCTCTCTCTCTCTCTCTCTCTCTCTCTCTCTCTCTCTCTCTCTCTCTCTCTCTCTCTCTCTGTACACTTGGATATTTCTGGGACACAATACCACATGTAGGCCTCTAATTGATCTTGCCGTATTTCTGAGTGTGCAATAAAAAATTGAGTTTACATTTTTTTGTTTACAATTTTAGACAAATATACAGTGGTGGCCAAAATTTTTAGAACACTTGACATCTGGGAAATTTGAACTATGTCAATGGACACTGATATTTTATGGTCAGAGCAACAATCTGATTGTTTTATGAACATTATGAAATTAAATCATGTTTTGGAGGCAAAAAAGGTCTGTCAACAATCTGATTGTTTTATGAACATTATGAAATTAAATCATGTTTTGGAGGCAAAAAAGGTCTGTCAGGTGTTCTAATAATTTTGGCCACCACTGTTTATCTAGGGATATATATATACCGTTATATATATATATATATATATATATATATATATATATATATATATATATATATATAAAACTTAATATATTGGTGATAGGTACATAAAATCTTCCAAAATTAGGCCATTATTGAAAGCAGATAAAAACAAAATATAAACTTAAAATAGTAAATCATAATTGTTTTTGGCCAACGTGTAAATCATTATTTGTTATCAGCATAGTCAATCTCTCTCTCTCTCTCTCTCTCTCTCTCTCTCTCTCTCTCTCTCTCTCTCTCTAAATATAGAGAGTTTCTATATTAATGTTTATAATGGTGTATGTTATAGGAAATATATGTGAAAATAAGGCCTACCTCAGTACGCTTGTTCTGTTTGCTTTGGCTCTGTAAGCGACTCTGAAAGAAATAAACATATCTCAAACAGTTACACAAGGTGGTCAGATCGACCTTTTCTGGTTACTTATATGTAGATGCCTTCTAGTGCACAGTAAGTCACAAAATCATGTAAAGAATTGTTTTTTCTTTGGTTACAACATTTGACCAGAACAAACATCACCTATTCATAAAAAGGTTATAATAAATGCTATTAAAAACATTAAAAAGTTAGCTAGCTATGTTTGCTACCCTACACTAACAACAGACAAACTTAGACTTAAAAAAATAAAAACTTAGTTTGTAATTGAATTACAGTTACTTCTGATGAAATTGCATTATAGTCCAGGTGATAGTTTCAAAATTTGAGGTGATATATTCACCTTTTCATAAAAGCATGAAACTTGATACACTTGTAAAGATTGAGGCCCTGAACATTTTCAGAAATGGGGCCATTGCAAAAACGCGGTGTGGTCGCTACGGCAACCATTGTACTTTACAGCATAACCAAATTATGCACTGGTGCAGCACCTCAAAAGAGCAGTGTACCAAGAAGGACACTGTTGGGGACAAACACTTGAGTTGGCACCAGATATGCTCAGGGCATCTCTTAAAAAGGCACGATGTGTTCGGAGTTTTGCCGACCGGATACAGCAAATGTTTAATCTACCGACGAGCTCCGCTTCACGTTGCTCTGGTTGGTTGTAGCACTATCCAGCGAGTTTGAAAGACAACCGTTTATCCCGCCCCTCGGATTGAGCACTGTCAACTCAATGGTAAGTTTCCAGACCAAACATCTTGATGCTGGTCTGGCTTGTCAGGCTAGTTCCCCAATGTTACAAGCCAAGAACCACTTTTAATGCCAAAAGTGTATAGCTAAGCAAATATGTTAAAATATGATGAACTGCTAAATACAGTTTCAAAGAAGAAGTGAGAAATCAAGGATGAAGTGACACTGAAGACTGGTAGTGATGTTGAAAATTCAGCTTTGCTTTATATATATATATATATATATATATATATATATATATATATATATATATATATATATATATATATATATAATTAAATAAATGCAGCCTTGGTGAGCATAAGAGACTTCTTCTAAAAACGTAAAAAATCTTACAGATCAAAATCTTATATAATTCAGCAAAACCTAAACTGTTACTGGGTAAAAACAAATCTGGATTTTTAAAATATTTTCTATTGCTTCACTTTGTTACTCATAAGGTTTTTTTTTTTTTTATTTAGATATCCGTTTCATTTCCTCTTTATTTTAAACTGATATGATTCAGGCACGCAGCCTAACTGGCCCAACATTTGGGGACATTTAGGTTTCAAAATGGTATAAATGTTAATCCTGCAAGAAAATAAATGTTTCTTTCTTTCTTTAAAATAAAAATAAAAAATACTATAGAAAATGCACAGCCTCTTCTCAGTCCATTTGGGGCTCAGATTATTTTTCCCTCACATTGATTTAACACGTCTAGTTCAATTATGTGGTTTTGTTTCCTATACTTTTTTCTTGTTTTACCCCGAAGGAAAGGAAGTCAATTGTGGCAACATGAATGTGAAAAGCACATTGTAATAACCATATAACAGTTTCAAATGTTATCTGATCTTATATATATATATATATATATATATATATATATATATATATATATATATATATATATATATATATATATATATATATATATATATATATATACACACACACACACACACACACACACACACACACACACACACACAAGACAAACCTAAATATTTTCAGAAGGCAGTCTGCCTTTGATATGGTTACCCTTACGAAAGGAAAATATATTTACCAATATATTACTTGAAATATATTTTAATATATGAAATAATATATGGATGGTATTATAAAATATATTATATATTCATGTATATTGCAAAATATACAAATGATTGCGGCTTTCAATATATTGCAATATATTGGAAAATATAAATATTAAATCCTAAATGTTCAGTGATATCTTCCAAATATTTTTTTTTTTCATTTCATTTTAGCACTTTTTTTTCTCTATGGCAACTAAATTGCGTTATGCTACCACGTGTGGAAAGTTTTAAGACATGTGTTACAACTAGCCCCACGTTAAATTGTGCCAGTTTTAAAGGATTGCGCCGACAATTACTCAGTAGTAGCCTAACTTTTGTTATAGTCATTTTTAATTGGCTGTTGAACTCAAGTTTTCAAAGACTAAACGTAAAGTAATCAATTTTCTTGACCACTTCTGAGCGAACACAAAGGTTTTTTGTACGAACCCTCCCAAATGTCATTCTCCATACAGCAGCTCTTCGAGCGTGAGTTGATAAGATTCTGGTCACGTGTGTGACGCTCATAGTTCGTCCACTCACTCACAGTGACAGCAGCCCTCATCTCACTTGATCTCAGGATTCTGGGGGAGCACGGGGAATTAAAATGTCGATCACAGTCGAAGAGATTAAGGAAAAAGTACACTCTTCAGGGGATGACCTTGTTTTCTTCGTTAATGGAAAAAAGGTAATTGGTTGATTTAATAATTAGAGTGTTTAATGTGTTTCATTTGCCTACGTGTTTCACTTTTTGTTTCGTCTTTTGCTTTTGATTTTTCACGTGGATTAATGTTATTAACAGTACCAGTAATTCATTCTGTGCAGATCACTGAGAAGAATGCAGAGCCTGAGATAACACTCTTGGCATATTTACGGAGAAACTGTATCCTTCTGATCTGTTCTGCTGAACTGTATCTGCGTGTTGAATATGAATGCTTTTTATCTTCTAAAAAAGTTATATTATTAGACCATAACCAGAGCATTAACGAGACACTGATATTACTGTCTTCTTGAGTTATGTTGTTGGTTAAACGTGATTGTTTGCTATCTGTTAGGGACTGTGTCCCATTAGACTATTCTTGAGGCTTACAGCACTTTCATTTTTGTTGTTATGTCTTTGCTCATGAAACGATCTGACGTGTAATTAAGACACATGCCTGTCCCATATGATTATCTAAAATACTTTATTATAAGTTATAGGCTACAGTAAGTCTGGGATAAATGTAGTAAAGTAGTATACATTAAAGGTTGTGGAGAATGTCCATACATTTTGATAAAAACTCAGAATACCAACAAAAAACAAAAAACATTTTAATTAATATTACAGAATATGAATCAATTAGATCTGACACCAACAAAAGTACTTTTTAAGAGTCAAATCAGATATATAATATTGTATAAAACATAACAATTTTAGCATACGTTTTTCAGTATTTATCACTGGTTAATTTTTTTTGCTTCATCAATCATTTACATTTACATTACTGATGTCAAAGAAGTTAAGTCACCTTCATTTATATTGCACATTTTACAATACAGATTTTCAAAGTAGCTTTACAGCAATAATATGACATTAATGGTATTAATTGAAAAGTTTTTGCTGTACAGCAGCTCTACAAAAAAGTCATTTTCCAGCTAGTTTTTGCTTGATTCGGGTCTGTTGTACAAAAAATCATTAGTTACTAGAAAATAGAACACCTTTAATGCGACTGGCTGCTCATTTGCATGGCAGCAGTGTTTGGTGCATGAGAATGCAAACTTTGAAATAGGTTTCTTCATGTAAACTAAAAAAAAGTGAATCTGTGATAATAGTGACGGCATGCACGTACAAGTCATTAATATTGTACATTACTGTCATTTGTAGTCATTTTTGTATTTCTCATTTATGGCAAGACTGTTGCTTTTTCAGTGAGACTGTTTTCCTTAGTGTTGATGCTTGCAGTGGGTCTCACAGGGACCAAACTGGGATGTGCTGAAGGAGGTTGTGGAGCCTGCACTGTAATGGTGTCCAAATGTCATCCACATCAAAACAAGATTATGTATCTTTTCTTTTAACTCACATCTTGCATTAAAGTCTGTAACAAATTCATGAGCTGTTAATAATTGAAATATAACTGGAAAAGGATTCTGAAACTTATGCCAGAGTTTTGTCCTTAATGGCACTCTTTAAGTCACTATGCGGTTAATGCTTGTTTGGCTCCTCTATGCTCTTTGCATCACTGTGCGGTAACAACCGTGGAGGGCATCGGCAGTGTGGCAAGCAAAATCCATCCTGTACAGGTCACAATTTTATCTTATTTTCTCAGATTTTATAACATCAAAGGCAATTTACCACTTTTCCTTCCTCCATTCATTACAGTTTTAACATGCATCCCTTTATATATTTCTGTCCTGCTTGTTTGTGGTGTATTAACAATAATCTTTTCATCCAGGAGCGAATAGCAAAGGCTCATGGGTCACAGTGCGGGTTCTGCACACCAGGAATTGTGATGTCTATGTACGCTCTTTTAAGAAACAAACCTCAACCCACCATGCATGACATTCAGGAGGCCTTTCAAGGTATAGGAATAGTCATAACTTTGCATTTTGTTGACCTTTATCCCTTAAGGCAATTGAATAATCACAGTTAATCGCATCCACAATAAAAGTTCATGTTGTGTATAATTATAATATATATATATATATAAATATATATATATATATATATATATATATATATATATATATATATATATATATATATATATATATATATATATATATAATTATACACAACATTAACTTTTATTGTGAATCCGATTAACTTAGTGATAGTTCGCCCAAAAATGAAAATGCTATGTTTATCTGCTTACCCCCAAGGAATCCAAGATGTAGGTGTGTTTGTTTCTTCAGTAGAACACAAATGAAGATTTCTATGTGTATCAGCCATCCCCGCGCCATCACTGCCTGCAAGTGAGGTCAAATTATACGATATGGCGTAGAGATATGCGCAAGAGATCACTTCCGCTGCTTGTATCCCATTGAGATATGCCGTATCTTGACCTCACTTGCCCGAAGTGATGGCGCGGTCGCGGCTTTTATACATAGTGTTGTATTTGAGGTCAAAAATTATATAAATACTGTTCGGTTTCTCACAAAAACTGATCGTTTCGTGTCTTAAGTCTCAATGTGGGTAAGCAGATAAACATCAAATTTTCATTTTTGGGTGAACTAACCCTTTAAATATATGGAGGAGTGTGTATGTATATATATACATAATAATTATACACAGTATACACACACACACACACACATGTATTATGTAAACATAAACTTTTATTTCGGATGTAATTAATCACGATTAATCGATCCACCAGTACTCATTTGTTCCTAAATAAATCTTTTTGTTTTTAAAATTGGTTGCACACAGGCAATTTATGTCGCTGTACGGGGTACAGACCTATTCTGGAAGGCTACAGGACATTCGCAAAGGTAAAATAATATATAAAATATTTTGTGAGTGTAAGTGGGAGAACGAACTAGCGATTTTTAGTCTGCATGTATATAACCTCTACATCCAGCTACAAACTGCTTAATTGACTCAACAGACTTTGACAGACTGAACCATTATATCCTATTCCAAATATAAGATGAATATTTCCAGGTTGTCTGAGCTGATATAAGGAGTATTGCCATAGGCAATATCTTTTGTTTAATATCTGCCTTCTTTAATTTCAGGATGGGGGGTGTTGTGGTGGGAAAGGACAAACGAATGGCTGCTGTATGACTAATGGAGACACACAGGAGCATGTCAAAGTGAGTAGAACAGACATCCAGACACCATGCGCTATTTTCTCTGACTACAAGCACGTTTTTGTCCTTAAGTCTTGCCATTTATATAAACCTGTAGCATACTTGGATATGAAATCAATGACATGGCAGACATTGCATTCTCATAGAAAACCAGTCACATGTTTAAACTGACAAACCTACAACCATGAAACAAACAGACACTTCAACATCACTGTTTCACAACCACAGTACTGCCTATGAGGCATGATAGAGAGCTGAGTCATGCCAGTTGCCCATTTGTACTTAAATATAATTTTGATATCTTTTTCTCTATTTTTAGGACAGTTTAACGCTTCAAGCTCAGAAATTGTATGACCAATCAGAGTTTATGCCGCTGGACCCGACACAAGAGATTATTTTCCCACCTGAGCTCATGGTGCATATAAAATAAATTTGATTGACCATCATAAAATGGCTGATTACTGCATTAAATGAATGCATCGACATTTTAAGTAATATTTGTGCTCTACAGAGTCTGAGTAAACAGCCCCAGAGAGAGCTGAGGTTTATTGGGGAACGAGTGCTTTGGATTCAACCCAGCTCCCTCAAAGAACTCCTGGAGCTGAAGGCGACCTATCCAAATGCTAAACTAGTGGTTGGGAACACAGAAGTTGGTGAGGCCCACATACATTACGAATGTTAATAACATGAAAATTGATACAGTTATTTCTGGTCCTTGGATATGATTATCTTATAGTATGAATGTAATTTGTCATGTAGTTGTTATGTGACCTACAGTGTCAGTTGCGTCTCATCACTGCCATTCACAAATCCTCTCCCTTGGCCTCATGGGATATTAAACCGTCCATCAGATGCACACTTTAAATTCTTGACAAAAGTAAATGGTCATATGTGTACTTTTTGTACTTTCTGTTTTGTGAATACTGGGAATTCAGACATACCATTTTTTTGCCTGTTGTATATAGGGAAGTATGCCTATTCAGATGCAGCCATGCTGTCAGTCTGCGCATTAATGACAGGGACTTTTCAGTCATTCTTTCTGCATGCTACATCGTTATGCCAGCAGGTTATGACAAGTGACCGTCTTTAATAGGGAGTCATTTAATCATTCATTCAACAATTTTATACAAATTATTGATTCATTCAGAAATAAAACTTAATAAGTGACTTAATCATTCACTCATACGATTCGCTTGAAATACGGATTCAGTCAGGAAGTAAACACCACTGTGTTACTCTGAGAAACAAAATGGTAGGAATTACTTTAGTTGACGGCAACCACACACAATTTTTCTTTGTGCAGTGCTCAAAGAATGCAATGCAAAACGTAATGGTTTTCACGTTTTTAATTGTTTTGTCTCTCTCTTCTAGGCATTGAGATGAAGTTCAAAAACCTTCTTTACCCTGTGATTCTGGCACCAGCTTACATCCCAGAGCTGAACATCATCCAACACACTCAGGATGGTAAGAGTCATATACCTAATTGGAAGGGGATGCTGTCAATGTATCTTGTTTGATATTTGAAGCAAATGTTATTTGTCAATACAATATATTAAGACATTCGAGTCAGAACTGTATGTTCTGAAACATATGTCTTCAACATAGCCTTTTAGCGGTATTTCACTGCTAAGGTTAATTTATAGTTGACAGATAAATTTGACTGTAACAAGCATTTGGTTCACAGGCATCCAGGTTGGCGCATCAGTGACATTGACAGTGTTGGGGGATGTGTTACATGCAGCGGTGAAAAAGCTGCCACCTCAAAAGACGGAGATCTTCAAGGCTGTTCTGGAACAGTTGCGCTGGTTTGCAGGACAGCAGATCCGAAATGTTGCGGTATGTCATGTTCCTGAAGACAAAAAATGTACCCTGCATTGGTTATTCTTTATTTTGATGGTCTGCTTTAGACATTTTGTTGACTATAAGTAACATTAAACCTTAATGTCAACTAACTCTAATTAGACTATAAGTTGAGTATCAGTAGATTGTTAGAGGTGACATGTACTTGCAAAGTTACCTATGTTCAGTAGAATTGCTGTTGGGGGACCATCGAAATGGTAAAAAAAAAAAAAAAAAAAGTCTACTGATAGACTACTAATACTGTAATGAGAGTAATGATGTTTTCACTATTACTTTTGTTAAATTTGTTTTAATGTTGCCTTTTCTTCTTGGTTTGCTTTTACAAGGCAACATTTCAAAGCGTAACAAAATGTGTTTATGTAAATCACATGCGAGTACAACTGTGTTCTTATTGGTCAGTTTCCTCTACGTCATCCATCAAGAGGATGGACAAGTTTGCTCCATGAGCTTATTGGCGTTATTTGCAACTGTAGAGACACGCAAACACTATACGAATGTAGCTGTTAAATTATATGCTACATTCATATTAATACTGCAGCAAATTCAAAAATTTCTCCCTTTAGATCTCCCAGCACTGTCTAGAGGTTACCAAATTTCAAGACACTAGCAAACACTGCTGTCCTGATTAAGCCTTGACATTCTCACAAAGAGAAGCACAATCACACAACATCTTAAGATGAAGAGGAAGAGGAATATATATAACTTCACCCTTATAGGCTTCCAGAACACTGTAAGACAGTTACTATCTAAATTAATACAATTAAAAAATTTGGGCAGAAATATCCATTTTGTATATTTTTCATAAATCATTATTGGTCACCTTATGTCTGTCTGTGGGTTTTGCAAATATTTAACCAATGAAACTTGATTGAAACTTGACTGAACCTTGTATCTCCTCAATATGTATATATATATATGTGTTTTATGTACATTAATGTACTTGAAAATGTATTTCATTATTCAACTTAATGAAATGCCTAACTTGAAAGATAAAAACATAAGTGATTATGAATGAATAAAAAACACACGGTTGCTTATGTTTAAATCATCCAATATAAATTTATGAATGATTCCTTTCAGTTACTTAAATATCATATTAATGCTTTCAGGCTGTTGGTGGCAATATTATGACAGCGAGTCCCATTTCAGACCTCAACCCTGTGTTTATGGCAGCTGGCTGCAAGCTCACGGTGATGTCCAAAGGTAAAGAATACTGTTTTTTTCTTATTTTTTTCTGTTCAAGGATCAAAGGTTGTAACTGTTCATGATCTGATACAGAATGCAGTGAACAGAGAAAACAAGAACGTGCAGAGAATATGCTATTCCACTCATTTTACATGCAGTCAGACTAAGCAGTCAATAGCAATTCTATAGCAAATTAGAGGTAGTGTCAAAAACTGTACAGTTTCCCAGAGTTTGGCAGCTGATTGAATGATTGTGGTACATAGGGCAGGGTTTAAGGATACTGAAAGCTAAACAGGACAGTTTAATGTGTCAGCCTAGTAACGTACTGTAGGGTGTTGACCCTCTATGTTTTATTGACATGTTTCTTTAATTCTATAAAAAATCTTTGTCTGATTTTTAAAGGGGAGAAACGTGTTCTTGAAATGGATGACAAGTTCTTCCCTGGTTATAGAAAGACCGTTTTGAAACCAGAGGAGATTCTGTTGTCCATTGAGATTCCATACACAAGAAAGGTCAGCAGATTCTTTTCAAAATACATTTTGTAATTGAAAGTATGCCCATATGATGTTTTATTATCTGTGGAATACAAAAGAGATGTTAAAGGGTTAGTTCACCCAAAAATGAAAATTCCATAAATTACTTTGTCGTCCAACACCCGTAAGACCTCCGTTCATCTTCGGAAAACAAATGAAGATATTTTTGTTGAAATCCGATGGCTCAGACAGACCTTCATTGACACCAAAGTCATTTCCTCTCTCAAGACCCATAAAAGGCACTAAAGACGTCATTACAAAGCCCATCTCACTACAGCGGCTCTACAATCATTTTATGAAGCGACGAGAATAGTTTTTGTGTGCAAAAAACTAAATAACGACTTATATAGTGATGGGCTGATTTCAAAACAAAGTTTTGAATGTTATGAATCAGCGTATTGATTCGGATTGCGTGTCAAACTGCCAAAGTGTTGAAATCACGTGACATTAGACGATCTGAATCATGAATCAATACGCTGATTCATAACATTTTGAAACTTTGTTTTGAAATCGGCCCATCACTATATAGGTTGTTATTTAATTGTTGTTTTTTTGCACAAAAACTATTCACGGCACTTTATAAAGTGATTGTAGAGCCACTGTAGTGAGATGAGCTTTGTAACGACATCTTTAGTGCCTTTTATGGGTCTTGAGCGAGGAAATGACATTGGTGTCAATGAAGGCCTTTCTGAGCTATCGGATTTCAACAAAAATTTCATTTGTGTTCCGAAGATGAACGGAGGTCTTACGGTTGTCGAATGACATGAGGGTGAGGAATTAATGACAGAATTTTTGGGTGAACTAACCCTTTAAAGAATCATGGATACCCTTTTACATATAATGAAAATAAATGGATATTTGGAGTGGACTTTCAAGCTCCAAAATCGGTCCATATGACTTAATGCTTTGTGTGAGGAAAGCTATTTATTTTAGAATCTTTCCATGTTCTTTCTTCAACTCTTCTCCTTTTGTGCTCTGCTGTAAAAAAGAAAAGAAAGTTATACTGGTTTGGGAAACATATTGATTATGAATCAGTCACTCAATTCGTTTTTTAGGGCCAGTACTTCTCAGCGTTCAAACAGTCTCCTCGTAAAGAGGATGACATTGCCATTGTTACATGCGGGATGAATGTATTATTCAAGCAACAATCCAATATAGTGGAGAATATCAGGATAAGCTATGGAGGAATGGCCGCTGTCACTGTCCTTGCCACATTCACATGCAACAGGTTGCTCAACAGGTAACCCGGATGATGCCCGGATCATTTTTAAATTTGTTTCTGACAACAGCCTCATTTCTGAATAATGAGAAGAATGACTGCCTCATCATGTTATTTGATTGCAGGCAATGGAACGAGGAGCTTCTAGAGGACGCCTGTACCTCATTGGCTGAGGAGATGAGTCTGTCTCCCTCAGCTCCTGGTGGGATGGTGACATACAGGCGCACATTGACTATCAGTCTCTTCTACAAGTTCTTCCTCACCGTCCAGCACAAACTGGCTCTGAACCTGAGGATGGAGGTTTGGTTTATACGCACACTTACACAATCAAATGTTTGAAAAATTCTACTCAGGTCCAACAAATGGGCCTTTTTATGCCTTTATTGGATTGGACGGTGTAGAGATCAGAGAGAAAGATTAAAGGAATAGTTCACCAAAAAATGAAAATGTGATGTTTATCTGCTTACCCCCAGGGCATCCAACATGTAGGTGTGTGTTTGTTTTTGTGTTCTACTGAAGAAACAAACACACCTACATCTTGGATGCCCTGGGGGTAAGCAGATAAATATAATATTTTCATTTTTGGGTGAACTATCCCTTTAAAGGGTGGAGAGAAGGGAATTAGATCGGCAAAGGACCTCAAGCCCGGAATCGAACTCGGGTTGCGGAGGCACAGTTACAATATGTCGGAGTGCTGCCCACGAGGCCATCGGCTCTGATGTAATTGAAATAAATTACTAAATAAATAAATCAATAATTTAAATACAAATTAGTGATGACAATCGATTTTTTTTAAATTATTAATCTCACATTTGTATGTTTTAATCGCAATTAACATTAAACAAAGAATATAATTATAATTAACATTTTTATTTCATATTGAAATGTGAAAAAAAAATAAAGTTGTAGTATATTTTTAATATTTGCTAAAGGGCATCTCTTTACTAAGTGTGAATGAAGGCCAGTATCACCAATACCAATACAGCTACTGATGTAAATGGATTTTTCTCAATTTCAACATTATGATATGAATGAGAGCCTTTTAACATTTAATAGGCTTTAACAAATATAATAGCTTTTAATTTAATCAGATTTTTGCCTGCACTGCCACAATATATGGATTAATCCTTATTAAAGCTACAAAAGTGATTCAAGAGTTATTTTTATCTTTTGTTGTTTGATTAGCATTAATGATAGACAGCAGCATTTAAAGACATGGATCTGACACGCATATGACGTTCTCACAACTCTTTACGGTCGTGTAAGACTTTTGAACTCGTTTAAGACTATGCTTGTGAGGATACTCGGCAATAACTTTCTGTTCTGCGCGTTTCGGGTGAGTGAACAGAGAGCCCTTGCACTAAACACGTCACCAGACAATTAAAGAGATGTCTCTGCAAGAGGGATAAGTTATTTTGATTGAGATTAGGACTTGAAAATTAGGATGTGCACTGATAAATCATTTGTAATACATTCTGTAATAATCCATAAACAGGAATTGTCAATGTTGAATTCATAGTGACTTTAATTGTGAGCTGTGTCTCTACAGGGTGTCACTATGGAAGACATCTGTGCCAAGTATGCTACTGCTACTGAGCTCTTCCAGTTGGACTCGCCATCCAGTGTACAGCTCTACCAGGTACATATAAATAAGCATTTGACAGCTTTATTGGTGTATTGTTTTGGCAGATTGCTTAACCTTATTTCTTTATTTGCAGGAAGTTCCCCCCGGTCATAATAGTGATGATGTAGTAGGGCACCCGATCATGCACCTCTCTGCTCTTAAGCAGGCCACAGGAAAAGCGGTCTACTGTGATGACATGCCCTGCTATGAAAATGAGCTCCATTTGGCTTTGGTCACGAGCACTAAAGCTCATGCTCTCATAAAGTTAGTTGAAAAGGACACACGTCAATGTTTTGGAATGATATAGCATTGGGTTAAAGCCAACTATATGGCTTATCACATGCACAGTGAGGATGTTAAAGTGAGCTTACGTTGTTTTTATGACTCGCATGTCATAAAAAGGTTCAGTTCTGAACTAGATTGTTGTGATCTGAGACAATGATTATCCACGATTAAATGTTAACTATGCGTGTACATGTTTTTCTTTGTAGATCCATTGACACATCTGGTGCAATAGCAGTTCCTGGAGTGGTTGCATTTATCTCTGCCAAAGACATCCCAGGAAGTAACATGACAGGACCTATTGTCTATGACGAGACGGTTTTTGCAGATGATAAGGTGGATTTGTCTACATTTCAGTTCTAATGAGAGACGTATTAAATCGATTATGACAGCATTTGCCTATTATATAGAAGTCTGTTGCGAGTTATGTTATGGCTTTTACAGTTCTCTTGCGAAACAGAGTATCATTTGGAAGTTGTAGCAAATGAAGACATGCATATGAGACAGATGTACAGTAGACAGATCCCCGTGCAAAATGTTCCTAACGTGCATCCCACTTGACTGCAGAGTAGGCTATTGTTTGATCAAGCTTTAAGTTTAACAGCATAATCATTTATTGTTGTAGTTATACTTTGACATGTGCTTTAATGGTTAAGCATCTTGGATGTGGTAAAGTTAAAAATAATCCTAATTTCTCCCAATAAAATGTTAGACATTTGTAGCAAAGTCCTTTATTGGTGTTTCTCGCCACTGTTAGATATGAAGTTACATTGTGAGATTAAGGCCTGGTTTCACAGATAGGGTTTAGATTAAACCAGGATTAGGATTTAGTTCAATTAGGACATTTAAGTAGCTTTTATAAATGTGCCTTTGAGCAAAACATTACTAGTGTGCATCTTGAATCGAAACAATGGCACGGACATATTTTAGGACATGTCAGTGCAGGTTGCATTCAGTTAACCCTCTGTGTTGCGCAATATGATTTCAATGAGGAAAAAATTATTTGTGGTGTTTTTCCTGCTTAAAATGGGACACTTTAACAATAGCAATAAAAAATGTCATAATTTTTTTATTTATTTATTTATTTTTTAAAGTTTGTTGCCCCAAGGCAACATTGTACCATAATGGACAAATTTAAACATTTTACGTTTTCATGTAGAAAAAATAAATATATTTATTTAAAAATATATATTTCTTTAACCAGACACCTGAACAAACACATTTATCCAGTTTATAATGTATTACAAATTTCATATTTAATAAAAAGTAATATTTCAAATTCAGCTGTTGCTCTCAAGCAACACTGTGCCATCGTGGAACACAAGTATTACCAAACCATTACATCAAGCCATCACATCAAGTTATTACATCAAATTATCACATAAAGTTATCATATCAAATTATCATAACCATCTTCATCCTCATCTCCATCTTCAATCTCACCCCCACTCTCTCCCTGCCGGATTGTCACTATGACCTCATCTTCCTCATCACATGACACCTCATCTTCACCCTCATCAGTTGTGTTTTATACCTTTTTTGAGTGCTATAGAAAATGTGCAGATCATAATATATGCAGTTATAGTATGTGTGTTGCTATTTTTATACATGCATTACAATATTGGGATAGTTCACTTTGAAATTAAATTTTGATATGTTTTAGCTTACCTCATGGGCATCTGAGATGTAGGAGTATCTGTTTCCCCAGTAGTTTCAATTTTGATCATTTTAGGTCAAACCGTTCTTGTCTGTGCCTCACATAATGCAGGTCTATGGTCACCACCTCAAAGAGCATACACAAAGAAGTCCAAATTAAACAATCCCCCATCATAACTACACATTGATGGCCTAAGACACGAAACGAGCGGTTTGTGTGAGAAAACGAACAGTATTTATATCGTTTTTACCTCTTGTACACCACAGGAAACACGCACGCGCGCCCTCAGATCAGTCGGACGTAGTGGTGTACAAGAGGAAAACCAAAATAAATACTGTTCGTTTTCTCACACAAACCGCTCGTTTCGTGTCTTAGGCCATCAATGTGTAGTTACGATGGGGGATTGTTTAATTTGGACTTCTCTGTGTATGCTCTGTGAGGTGGTGACCATAGACCTGCATTATGTGAGGCACAGACAAGAACGGTTTGACCTAAAATGATCAAAATTGAAACTACTGGGGAAACAAATACTCCTACATCTCGGATGCCCATGAGGTAAGCTAAAACATTTCAAAATTTAATTTCAAAGTGAACTATCCCTTTAAGCCTTATCTGTGAAATCAGGGTAGGGTTGCACCAGTCGTTCATAAGTTATTTCTTGAATTTGAACGTAAAGTCCACACTAGAGTCTTAGTAACTACTAGCTAGTTTGTAACTAACACTGTACTTTTTTCGGTTGCACCATTTGATCTAAAGGCAGAACGTTGCTAGTAAGTCGTAAGCTCTCCGTTAAGTAATGCTTCGTCACAAAATAAGACGTTTACCCTCAATGATCCAATAGCAGCCTTCAAATACGTGAGCTGAAGTTGTGTCGAAATGCTCTGAATTTCAGTTTATCCTTCATTATTATAACTTATTTTGCTTCACGTAACCAACAGTAGAAATAAGTTTCCATTGAATACGATACTTAATTATGAATAACTTAAGTGCTTTTATATATAAATAACATTTAGAAGAATTAAGTGGAGGCTTCTGTAAATATTTAGTTGATACGTAGATTTACGCTTCAACTAAGTTTAATAGTGCCACGCAAAAATATTTATTAGTGCATAAGTTGTAACTTAGTGCCCATTTACGTCAAAACTAGGCTAAGTTGTAACTTACACATAGCTTGTGCAACCGGCCCCAGGGGAATAAGTCTTATTTATGAGAAATAAAGTCACAACTATGAAAAAATATTTTGCAATTGTTATATGTTTCACAATTCTTGTAAGGCAGAAAATGGGCTTACATACTGATCCACATTGATCTTTCATGCTATAGGTCACATGTGTTGGACACATAGTGGGGGCCATTGTGGCAGACACACAGGCTCATGCTCAGAGAGCGGCCAAAGCTGTGAAGATCAGCTATGAGGAACTGCAACCTGTGATTGTCACTATTCAGGTTTGTATGCATGCGCGCGCACACACAATGGACATAAAGTGGTGGTTTAAAGTTTCATATAGAACATTTTTTTTTTTTTAATTAAACATTGAAATGTTACCATGGTCTTCATAGGACTGCCAGTATGACATTCACTTTTGGGTTTCAACTCAAAACCACTGATCTACAATAATATTGCAAAGCGTTTGGTTATTTGCTCTGACCTCTCACCATTGCTTAGTGCTTTTCCTGCTGTCATCATTACATAACAGGATTTTTCAAGGTTTTCAGAGAAACAGCTTGTACAAGTTCAAAAATACACAACATAAAGATAAGCTTCTCTGCTCTGCTAACATGTTTGCGTTCACTCTTTCAAACAGGATGCTATTACCAACAAGTCCTTCTATCAGCCGGTGAGAACTATAGAGAGAGGAGATGTTGCAAAAGGATTTAAAGACTCTGATCACATCCTGCATGGTATAACCATGTTTTTATTTAAAATGATAATAGTTATGTTTCATTCCACCAATTGTATGTGCATTTTTGAATATCGCATAAAAACACGCTGGATGGAAACGCCAAAGTGCACAAAAATTATGAAGCATGTGTGCATAAACTATGAAACACACACTTACCGATTAAATCCTTCTATGCGAAAAACTCACCTTTGCCTCAACAGTGGATGTGATTGGATAACTGGACTAACCAGAAGACCAATCACATTACACAGCATCTCGAATGTTGCTTTTTAGTTCATCTGAAATGCCTGAGTCAAAGTCTGTCGTCATCATAATTTGGTTTAATTCCCTCCCAGAAGCGTCTCGCATGATTGCGTTCCCGAACAGCATCATCTAAATGCAAAATAACATGGCAGGATTTATTGGGTTTTGTCTGTACACTTTTTCTTTATGATGTAGTAAAAAAGAGTCAAAGGCTTCCCCGATCGCAGCAACTTCTGTTTTTCATTTGAAATATTTTGGGCCAATTCCCCAGGAAGAAGAAAGGTGGAAATGTTGCTTTATTTGTAAATGTTTTATCAGATATTCTAATTTTGCGCATGAGTTAAATTTACAACTTTGATACACTGCATCAAGCCTCTTTCTGAATAAAAAAAGTATCTAATAAAAGATTCATATTATTTAAAAGCAAAAGTTTTTTCATCAAACAGGAAGTCTGTACCTGAATTTAAATTCTGCGGTAGATCTGTAGTTTTCTCCCCCACCATTCCTTGAATGATTCTGTTCAGTTTTGTTTCTCTTTAATTTGATGAGCTGATTCAGATTATGTGATTCTGCAGGTGAGATGCACATTGGAGGACAGGAACAGTTTTATTTGGAGACTAATTGCACGTTGGCTGTCCCTCGTGGAGAGGATGGAGAAATGGAGCTGTTTGTTTCCACACAGTCGGCCTCTAAGACTCAAGTAAACATATAAAATTCACTCTCTTTGTGATTGGAGCAAGATAATGTATACAATCCACATTATCAATCTAAACAGAGTTTATATGATGGCATAAGACATAAAAAAATAATGTCTTAGTTATATTTGGTTTTACTTTATTATTTTATTTAAATGAATAAAACAATTACATTTAATTCATGTAAATTGTATTTAACAATAAGTAATATACAAATATTTAATAATAAATTATGTTAATATTATTAACATTAAAGTTGTAATAATAAAACAGACAGACAATCAGACAGATAGACAGACAGACAGACAGACAGACAGATAGACGATGGATGGATGGACGGACGAACAGACAGATAGATAGACAGACAGACAGACAGATAGACAGACAGACAGACAGACAGACAGACAGACAGACAGACAGACAGATAGATAGATAGATAGATAGATAGATAGATAGATAGATAGATAGATAGATAGATAGACAGACAGACAGACAGACAGACAGACAGACGATGGATGGATGGATGGATGGATGGATGGTTAATTGATTAGTGACAAAAATGTGGATTGGACTGTCCTTATGCAAATGATTTGCTCTCTCGGCTCAGGCCCTTGTGGCGAAAGCTCTAGGAGTGCCTGCCAACCGGGTCGTGTGTCGAGTGAAGAGGATGGGAGGAGGATTTGGAGGGAAAGAGAGTCGGAGCACCATTCTCTCCACAGTGGTTGCTGTTGCCGCGCATACGTATGAACATTTATAATAAATGAATGTAATTCATAAAGAGGCTTTATGTAACATTGTGGAAGTTGAATTTTTTTTTGTGTCTTTTTCTTTCAGGGTCAAGCGACCAGTTCGGTGCATGTTAGATCGTGATGAGGACATGCTGGTCACGGGTGGTCGGCATCCATTTTTTGGTCGTTACAAGGTGAGAAATGATTCAAATTAGCCAGATATTTCTGGTAGATATCCTTGTTAGACTTCTCTCTCACACTATCACTGTAATCTCATGTCTAGGTTGGTTACATGAACAATGGAAGAGTGATGGCACTTGATGTGACACTCTACAGCAATGCAGGCAATTCACTGGACCTGTCATTGTCAGTGAGTAGGCATCCTGAAGTTTTGAACATCTGTTGCCCCCTGTTGGTTAGTGATACACATTACAAGATATTCTTCCTTACCCTCCAAACCTAAAAATGTGCATCCTTCTTCTCAATGCACAGATCCTGGAGAGGGCACTGTTCCACATGGATAACTCCTACAACATTTCTAACATCCGTGGCACAGGCTACATGTGTAAAACCAACCTGCCGTCTAACTCTGCGTTCAGAGGCTTCGGTGGGCCGCAGGGGATGATGATCGCAGAGAGCTGGATGAGTGATGTGGCTTTGAGCTGTGGTCTGCCGGCAGAAGAGGTCCGTACTGCATTTCTCTCTCTCTCTCATAGTTCATACAGATCACATGTAACAGGATGCTTTAATAATTTCAGGTGAGGAGATTGAACATGTACAAGGAGGGAGATCTCACGCACTTTAATCAACGACTGGAGCAGTTTACCATTGATCGCTGCTGGGAGGAGTGCATGCAGCTCTCAGACTTCAACAAGCGCAAGGCTGCAGTGGAACAATACAACAGGTCTGAAAAAGTCTTATATATTAGATATTAAATTCATCAACACAACTGGAAGTTTGTGCAGAAAACAAGAAATGTTTCCGTGATATTTTGAGGTAAGTGTCATGGACATTACATTACTGGTTTTGGTGCCAAAAAAACGACATTATAAGATTAAAAAAATACAAAAATGTAAATAAATAATAAAAAATATAATTTACAAATAAAATTAATTATGATGTAAAATTGTGTAATAATAAAATAAATAATTTGTATAAACTAAAAATAAATGATATATTTTTATTAACTAAAAAATTAAAAATAAATTAAATATTACATTATTTTAATTTTATTTGATCATATTCGATACACTTCAGTTTTAAATGAGCAGCATCAGCGTTATTAACAAAAGCTAAAATACATTTTAAAATATTAAGATCATCAATAAGTTCATGTTTTGTTACTTGAAATAAAACTAAAATAAAACAAACCTAAAAATCTTAAAAGAAAAATAGGAATGTTGAGTTGGCTAACAGAATTTTGGCTAACAGAATTTAATTTTTTAGTTAATAAAAATATATCATTTATTTTTAGTTTATACAAATTATTTATTTTATTATTACACAAAGTAAGTTTAAGCTGAAGTACTAAATCTGAGATAAAAAAATACAGATAAAACATTTTATTAAAATAGAGCAATAGATTTTTTAGCATATATAAATATATATGATAGTGATGTTGTCTCTCTCTCTCTCTCTCTCTCTCTCTCTCTCTCTCTCTTTCTCTTTCTCTCTCTCTCTCTCTCTCTCTCTCTCTCTCTATATATATATATATATATATATATATATACAAAAATTATATATTTGAAATATGTACAAAAATTAAACTTAAAATAAAAGTTTATTCAAAGTGTTTGTAAATACTATAACTGTAATACTAAAATGACAGAGCAGCATAAGATGCAATTTCATGAAGGGGTTTTATTTAAATGTTACTGTAAGTATATTTTCAGTTCAGGTACTGCCACGCGTGTTGGGTAAGAACTGCTGTAATCCTTTCTTTACAGGCAGCACCGTTGGACCAAGAGAGGGCTGTCCATCATTCCCACCAAGTTTGGCATCAGCTTCACTGCTGTCTTCCTCAACCAGGTCAGCCCTCTTCCTGTCATGCTCTAAATAATTATTAGAAAGAGATTATTGGGTATATATGTATGTGACGTACATTTTTGATTCAGGCAGGTGCATTAGTACTTGTGTATTCAGATGGTTCGGTTCTACTAACTCATGGTGGAACAGAGATGGGGCAAGGCTTGCACACTAAAATGGTCCAGGTAATGGAAAAAACACACACATACACACTATACTACCGGTATATTAAAATGTTAATCACAACTGTTTATATTTGCAGGTTGCCAGTAAGACTCTTGGAATCCCAAGCACAAATATTCACATCACAGAGACCAGCACTAACACAGTTCCCAACACCAGCCCTACGGCCGCCTCCGCCTCCTCAGATCTTAACGGCATGGCCGTCTATGTAAGCCTCATGCAGCAGAAATTCATATTTATGATGCTTTTTATGTACACTGGATTTCAAAATTTTGGGGGCAGTAATTTGCTCAACAATCCATAGCTCAACTGTTTCAACATTGATAACTAGAAGTTTCTCGAGCAGCAAGTCATCATATTATAATGATTTCAGAAGGATCATGTGACACTGAAGACTGGAGTAATGATGCTGAAAATAAAGCTTTGCCATCACAGGAATAAACTACATTTAAAAGTATATTAAAATAGAAAGCAATTATTTTCAATTGTGAAAATGTTTCATAGTATTACTGTATTTTTTATTTGAATAAATGTAACCTTGGTGCGCACAAGAATCATAAAAAAAAAATGACTGACCCCAACAGTAGTGTCTGTCAGGCATCAAATGAATGCCCAACATTATTTCACATCAACATTTTTTATAATCAGTAATAATTCCACACAAACCTGTCCCATAGAATGCTTGCCAGACTTTACTACAGAGACTTCAGCCTTACAAAGACAGAAACCCCAAAGGCTGCTGGGAGGATTGGGTCAGTATAGTATTTGAATGTAATTAATTATCAAATGTACAATATGTATTATATATTAGTGCTGTCAAATCTTTATATATATATATATATATATATATATATATATATATATATATATATATATATATATATATATATATATATACACACACACACACTCATTCATGTATATATTTGAGAAATACTTGCATGTATATACTCTATATCTACTTTATACTACTATTTTTTATATATATATTATATATATATATTTAAATATATATATGTATAAATTTTATTAAATATATACATAGTGTGTGTTTTAATAATTGATTTTTACAGCAATATATATATATATATATATATATATATATATATATATATATATATATGACATTATGTTTATTGCAGGTGAAAGAAGCCTATTTTGACAGAGTAAATCTGTCTGCCAATGGATTTTACAAGTATGTTCATTTCTTAATATTTTCTTCAGCTAATAAACTAATCATAAAATTCTAATAAATTCCAATGAATTTAATCATTTTCACATTTCACAGTGCTAATCATGTTGGTTCTCATGTAAATAAGAATTATAATTAATCTGATTATATTTTCTAGGACTCCAGATCTTGGTTATGACTTTGACACAAATTCAGGAAGGGCATTTAACTACTTTAGTTACGGCGTGGCCGTCTCAGAGGTGGAGATAGACTGTCTAACTGGCAGTCACAAGGTAATGCCAACGTTAATTGTGTATTTGTTATGTGTAAATCCCACATGACATCTGGGGTCCGTTCTCCGTACCTCGCTTAATACATCTGAGATGATTTGACAGGTCCCAGATTTTTTAATCGGGATAACAGATCTCTGGCTAATTTGGTTCTTCAAACGAATTTGCGGAGTCGATTAAAACATCTGGATTAAGTTATCTAAGATTACTGCACATTCTTGTGTTCACTGAAGAGGGCAGATGCATCCATACTGGAAACCATGATGAGCAATGCAGCGATTGGCTAGAAGCAAAACAGCAATGTAATGACAACATATATAAAAAAAACCTGTTAAAAAACCTTGACAAATAAAAAAAACACAAATTTCTGGATCTTTATAAAGAAACAGCTAAACGACCAAACCAACATAAAAGTTATAATAGATAAATTTTATATATATATAGCTTCATGTCTCACAAGGAGTTTGGACGTGCTCCCTCTTCCCCTATCTCTCCATCTCATCTTGTTCCGTAAATACGATTGTCCTAACTGCAGGCATATTGTTTTCAAGGTCTATTCACGTCATTACCGCCAGGTGGAGGATTCTTATTGGCTCAGAGAAATTGAACAGTCATGGTAAATTACCACACTGTTAATAAATTAGATGCACATGTCCAAAGATCATTGTTGATGCTTTCACCCTGGTATTAGGCATGTAGTGACCTTCCAGATCTGGAGCAGGCGCCAGCTTGGCCAGAACAACAAGTCCACCCATCTCTTAGGATGCCTACTGCAGACTGGTTTCCCACTGAAGCTAAGCAGGGCTGAGCCTGGTCAGTACCTGGATGGGAGACCAACTGGGAAAACAGGTAGCTGCTGGTAGAGGTGTTAGTGAGGCCAGCAGGGGGTGCTCACCCTGTGGTCTGTGTGGGTCCTGATGCCCCAGTATAGTGATGGGGACACTATACTCTCAATGCGCACTGTCTTTCGGATGAGATGTTAAACCGAGGTCTCGACTCTCTGTGGTCGTTAAAAATCTCAGGATGTCCTTGGATAAAGAGTGGGGGTGTAACCCCGGCATCCTGGCCAAATTTGCCCATTGGCCTCTGTCCATCATGGCCATCCCCATATAATGATTGGCTTAATCACTCGGTCTCCTCTCCACCAATCAGCTGGTGTGTGGTGAGCGTTCTGGAGCAATATGGTGGTTATCCAGGTGGATGCTGCACATTGGTGGTGATTGAGGAGATTCCCCCTTCTATGTAAAGCGCTTTGGGTGCCTAGAAAAGCACTATATAAATGTAATGAATTATTATTATTATTATTATTAAATATTAATTAAGATTTTGATTATGAATTTAATTAGGGATATATATATATAGCAATTAATCTCATTTTTAAGTCAATTCGAAGCAGATTTGTTACATGACAGTATTAAAGTTTCTTAAGGGTCAATATTAAGTTCTCTGAACGGCTTAGAATAGCTGTACAACGTGTGTAAACCACCAATAAATTATAATAAGTAATTAATCCATCACAAATAAATCTCTCAATCAAGTTGCTATATACACCTTTTACACAACATTATAATATTATTTTAAAATACATTTTTATATTATTATTTAAAATTATTATTGCCCCTGGTGCAGTAATAAAGACATGTAATAAAGTAGCAGTGGCACGTTTAAGTTTACAGACCTGTTGCTATGACTACAAGTCCAGGATGAGCGTCGAAGAACCAAAAAAGCAGAGATCAAGCCAAATCATCAATAATCAAATCTAGCTAAGTGAGTTAGTGACATATGAAGAACTGACCCCTCGTCTACATAACAGATTATACATATTTGAGATGCAAGCTAAAAAGTGAACTCTCTCTCTCCCGTCAGAATCTGCATACGTCCATAGTCATGGATGTGGGCAAGAGTTTAAATCCAGCAGTGGACATTGGACAGGTATTTTAACCGAAATGAATAAAGCAGATCACTCCATTGTCCATTCAGCATGAGTATTATCTGATTTATGGCTACGTGTGCAGGTGGAGGGCGGATTCATGCAAGGTTTAGGTCTGTTCACGCTAGAGGAACTACGCTACTCCCCTGATGGTTACCTATATACTCGCGGACCCGGCATGTATAAGATTCCCGCTTTTGGTGATATCCCCATTGAATTAAAGGTCTCGCTGCTCAGAGACGCTCCCAACGAGAGGGCCATCTTCTCCTCAAAGGTTGGTCCAATCACAACAACCGGCTCCACAGTAAGATCATAGTTCGTGTCCGTTAACTTTTGTGTGCTTGTTCTCAGGCTGTGGGTGAGCCTCCTCTCTTTCTGGCGGCCTCTGTGTTTTATGCCATTAAAGATGCCATCACCGCTGCCAGGGCTGAGTCCAGCCTGACTGGACCCTTCAGACTGGACAGCCCCGCCACGTCTGAACGGATACGAAACGCCTGTGAGGACAAGTTTACTAAACTGGTATGTAGTGACTTTTTAATACTCACAGAGTTGCAAAACATTGCATTGAAATCTGAACCAGGGTCATTTCAAATCAAGTCAGACACTACTGTTCAAAAGTTTGGGCTCAATATGATTTTTTTTTTAAAGAAATTAATAAGTGGATGCATAAAGGATGCATTAAATTGATCAAAAGTGACAGTACAGACATTTACCATTTTACATAAGATTTTTATCGCAAATAAATACTGTTCTTTTCATCTTCTATTCATCAAAGAACAATGAAAAAACTGTATCACGGTTTCTATAAAAATATCAAACACAACAACTTTTCTAAGTTGACAATGAGAAGCAAATCAGCATTAGAATGATTTCTGAAGGATCATGTAACACTAAAGACTAGAATAATGCTGAATATTCAAGCATTTCCATCACAGGAATAAATCACATTTGAAAATATATTCAACACATTTTTTTTTTAATTGTAATAATATTTTATGAGCATAAGAGGCTTATTTCAAAACTGATGTTCACAGAGTGCTGTTAACCATTAAATGTGTGTGTTTGTTTTAGTGTCCTCCTGCAGATCCTGGCACCTTTACTCCATGGGCAGTGCATGTGTAAGACACAGCAACATGAAATCAAAATGGACCTAATGGAATTTCTTACTGAATTTGACTGATGCAAGTCCTACAGTGTTTGCAAATGGAAATTCATGTTGACTTTAAAAGCTCTCAGCATTCAAAACGCACAATACTAAACGCAGATATTAAATGATGAATGATAATTGCTGGTGAAACAGAATGTAGCGGAATTCTCAGAGTCAGAGATGCAATCAATTGAAGAAAATTTTACTTAAGAATAGTTTGCAGTTTCATCAGCTTAACACTCGTAGGGCGCTCTGCATACACACTTAAGGGGTTAGTTCACCCAAAAATGAAAAGGATGTCATTAATTCCTCACCCTCATGTTGTTCCAAACCATTGTTCATCTTCAGAACACAAATGAAGATATTTTTGATTAATGTTATGGTTATGCAATTTAATGAACACTTTCGAGGCCCAGAAAGGTAGTAAAATCATAGTTAAAATAGTCCATGTGACTCCAGAGATTCAACCTTAATTTTATGAAGTGATGAGAATTATTTTTGTGCGCAAAAAAACGAACAAAAACAACTTTATTGAACAATTTCTTCCCCTCTGTGTCAGTCTCCTACGCTGTGCTCACGTGAACAGCATTGGCCAATGGTAAGCCGGCGTGCTGGCGTAGCTCTGACGTAACTCAGAAGCGCTGAACTGTCAACAGCGTAGGAGACTGACACAGACGTGAAGAAATTGTTTAATTAAGTCGTTATTTTTGTTTGTTTTTCTGCGCACAAAAAGTATTCTCGTCGCTTCATAAAATTAAGAGTGAACCATTGTAGTCAAATGGACTATTTTAACTCTATGTATTTTAACTCTATATTCTATGTCTTTCCTACCTTTCTGTCAATCTAAAAATTTTGAAACTACCAAAAGTTGGTAGCATTTAAAAAGGTGTCCAACTAAAACATTTCAGAAAAAGGCCCCAAATCCCCGAACAATGTATACATGACATTTTTATGCTAAGGTTTTGAGAACATTAATAAATATTGGATAACTTTAAACAAATATTCTATTAATGTTACAGGAGGAACTAAAAGAACCTTGCCAAAATGTTAGCTGAACTTCTGAGAATGTTCCCTTTTAGGTAAATACCAATATAAAATAGAATTTGAATGTACTTATGACAATTTTATTAAATTATGGTTATTACAATATAAATAGCATTTATGATTCTGGTTAGTTTAATTATTAATTTAATTAAAATAGTCATAATCGGATGACTACTATGCATTTTCATATGTAGGCTCAATGCTGTATCTTGTTCCAAATTATGATTAGTTCCTCAAATAATTCAGAGTTATTTTTGATGAATGATTTTATATATTTGAAAAATGTATATAATTTTCAAACACTTCACAATATTAAATAAAGGTCTGTTCTGACATACAGTTCTTATTAAGGCTGATACTTTATTGAGGTTTTTATCATGGAGTGAAAAGCTCTGTCCTTTGAGAGTGACCATGCATTCAATGGAGAGATTCTGGACATTCTTGTTCGATATGAACACATTCCAATCACTTTATTATAGCTGTGGAGGTCTGTGATGGTAAGAGTAGAGGTTGCATTTGAAAGCCTGATGCAATGACTTCAAAAGTGTAAAGGAGAGGATTAAACACTCAATTTGCATGGAAGAGAATGACTGTTGGCAAAACCACACAGGACAAAAGCTTTGCCAGATCCACTTGTCTTTTTGTTAAAACATGACTGACTGGAAACCCTGGTTTCTGTTAAAATTCTGGGCTTTCCAGTTTTTCATGAGGTCCACTGGTCTTTGAGCAATACTTTGCATATAATATTTAAAGGGATAGTTCTTCCAAAAATTTAAATTATGTCTTAATTTACTCACCCTCAAGTTGTTACAAACCTAAATTAATTTATATCTTCTGCTGAACACAAATGAAGATGCTTTGAAGAATGTCGGTAACCAAAGAGTGGTATAATTTCCATGGTAGCCTAATTTTTTTTCTTTTCTCGATATATAAGTAATTGGGCCCATCAACTGTTTATACCCATGTTCTTCAAAATATAATCTTATGTGTTCAGCTGAAGAAAGAAATGCATAGGCTATAGGTTTGCAACAATTTAGGATGAGTAAATTATGACAGATTATTTGGGATGAACATAATGGATTTCTTTTTAGGTGATATTCACTTTATTCTGCAGTTTGATACAAATGTTGGGAAATAAAAATGAAAAAAATGTTTGATTTTTAAATGCTTTAAATGTTGGTAGTTAATATCAACTGTGTGACCAGAAAACTTTTTTATTTTTATTTTATTTTTTGTAGCCTAATTAAATATTTAAGTCGGAGTGCTTTAAAGGAAAATGTGGTTCAGTTTACTAGCATCATTACGACTTCTTGAGTCAGGTCAGCCAACGTATGCTCAGGTAATGTTCATGTCAAAATGACATTTTAGACTGAAGCGAAATTTCTTAAACTGAAGCGAAAATTCGTCGGAGAACATTTTGGGTTTTGTATGTGCAGTTACAGACGCAACTGAAAAGTTTCAATGAGCTGAAAATAACACAAATATCCGGGATTTCCGGTGGGAATATACGGAAGAGAAGTGTTTTCTGCGCTACGTGGCCACCTGTGACAGCAGCAGCAGCTCGTATTGACAGCTTGACGTGATGGAGTTTGACAGAGAAGAACATGGCAGCGAGAGGATCGATAAAACCTGCGAAAATGGTATTAACACCGAGACTCACGCACCCAGCACTGAGGAAGACCATAAATCATGTGAGGATAATGAAGAAAATCAGAAGTCTTGGAGTTTGGAGAGAAACTGGGGGTTTCCTTTAGAGGAACTCTTCAGACTTGCGCTGAAATTCTTTAAAGGTAATGTTAATGATAATGAAGTAGGCTAGACTTTCTCTTTCCCTTTTCTGTCCAGTAAATGTTTATAACTTTATTCTGTCCCGTCACAACCTGCAGTAATGTCTCTTTAAGTTTCTTTATCTCTAGCAAAACAAATCTAAGGTCCCTTTTGTTTCATTGCCTAGCTTATATACATTGTAACAACTCCACCCATTCATAAACTGCCATTTAAAATAATTGTGATTCAGGTTCTTCTAGATGTTGTCAAAGAGTCATTTCTCCATGATGATTTCTACATGATTTGTCCCACAGAGATGAATGGGAAAGCCTTCAACACAACATATGAAGAAAACCTCCGCTTGGTTGCACTATATAAGCAAATCACTCTTGGCCCTTATAACCCAGAAGCATGTCCAGAAATCGGGTTTTTTGACGTGCTGGGAAACGACAGAAGGTAATGTAGGATTGTGTATGTATATGTATATGTAATCTATACAGCCAGGATAATTATTTCAGTATTCTACAGTAAAATATGTATTACCCTGGTATTCTTTGTGCCTTGGAGTAAATGTAATTTATTTAAGTAGAATGATATACGTACACATATTTGATAGCATTATATATTAAAGATATACATTTAATATAAAATATAAAATTCAGCATGAAGTGGAAGTTTAAGGTGCTCAAAAATAAAGGGCTCAAGAACGATGGTGACTTTGATGCCATATTGCACAAACCTACAATGTCTATAGATGCTTTATCACTTCATTTCTCAGGAAAGAATGGCTACGGCTTGGCAGCATGGCCAAAGAGGATGCCATGGAGGACTTTGTGAAGCTTCTGAACTCCTGTTGTGCTCTGTTTGCACCATATGTGACATCACATAAGATTGAGAAGGAGGAACAAGAGAAGAGACAGTACGTTCTGTATTAGTTATAGTGCCTGAACGTTCTCAATATGTAGTCTATTAAGACTTGTAGGAAGCCCTTTTTATTCTGTATGTGTGTGTGTTTAGACGAGAAGAGGAAGAACGTCTCAGACTGGAGAGAGAAGAGCAGGAGCGACGGCGGCTGGAAGAAGAAGCACGACGCAGAGAAGAAGAGGAGATGAGGATAAAAGAGGAGGAACAGAGAAGAAAAGAAGAGGCAGAGAGGGTGCAAATAGAGCGGCAAAAGTGAGTAACTTGCTTATATTCAACGAATGGGTTCATTTTCCTGAGAATCCCAGAGAGACAGATATAAAGAATTTGAAGGAAATCTCTTATGCTCACCAAGGCTGTATTTACTTGGTCAAAAATACAGTAAAAAAAAAGTTACATTACAGATCAGAATTACATTACAGTTAAAAAAAATAATTGTTTTCTATTTTAAAATGTAATTTATTCCTGATGGCTAAGCTGTATTTTCAGAATCAGTGTCTCATGATCTGTTAATATTCTAATTCGGTGCTCAAGAAACATTTCAGTAACACTTTATTACTGTGTTTTTGTTACATATGTTACATGCTGTTACTATAGTAATGGCTATACATTTTGCATAATTACATGCAACTAACATGCATGCACACACACATACACACACGTTTGTTTTTGTGATATGGGGACATTCCATAGGCGTAATGGTTTTTATACCGTGCAAACCATATTTTCTATCCACTTACACTGCCCCTTCCCCTAAACCTACCCATCACAGGAAACATTCTGCATTTTTACTTTCTCAAAAAAACATAATTTAGTATGTTTTTAAGGCCATTTGAATTATGAGGACATTTGATATGACAGTGTAATTTTATATTTAAGTATTGAGTAATATTAATTAACAACATCTACTTACTATAGGATTTGGTTGAGGATTAGTTGCATGTAATTGTGCATAATTAACTGTTATTACGATCTATGGTAAGTACATGTAACATATTTAACAAGGACACTGTAAAATAAAGTGTTGCCGGTACATATAGTTACTTAATATCACTCAGCACTTAAATGTATAATTACAGTGTAACAAAGACACCTTAAATTAAAGTGTAACCAACATTTCTTATTATCAGTGATGAAAACTGGTGCTAAATTTGTTTAAGAACCAATGAATCAGAGATTCAGTGCTCTGTTTCTGTAGGGATGACTGCTGCTGTAAATGTGTTGTTAACTCATAACCATCCGTGTGCACAGACAGCAGATCATGGCTGTTCTGAATGCTCAAACGGCAGTGCAGTTTCAGCAGTATGCCAAACAGCAGTGTCCAGACAATCCAGACGATCAGCAGTTACTCATCAGACAGCTGCAGGAACAGCACTACCAACAATATGTCCACCAGGCCCTCCGGCTACAGCAGGTAAAAGCACGACTGGCAACATTTCTGACTGTCTGTGAGTAGATTCAAGGAAACTTCTGATCGTCATCCTGGTCTTAGGTTTCTTCTGTGTGGTTTCAGGTGGCCTCAAAGAAGCAGCTGGAAGACTCAAATGCGACTCAAACTTCAGAAGATCTTCTTGCTCCAGTCTCAAAGGAAGCAGTGGCCATCTGCAACCCCAAAAGCCAATCAAATTCATTAGAGAAAAAGGAACAGACAGACTCAAAATCCTTCAATTTGTTTGTAGAAGGGATAACAGATGGTATGTTTTATCAAATTATGCAAGTTCTCTATTTTTATTTTCTGTTTGCAGCTAAGAAAAGTATACGCCACAATTTGAATAATTAAGTTGGGAATAATTAAGTTTTTATTTTATTTTATTTTTTATCTCTTGCCTAGCGTCTACTAATACTGAATTAATTTTATCAAAAGTTAAACACTATAATCAGTATCAGTAAAACAATAATTTTGTGAATTATGATTAATATTTAATATGGTTTGTTTTCCATTTTAATATATTATATATGTAATTTATTTATGTGATGCAAACCTGTATTTTCAGCATCACTACTCCAGTCTTCAGTGTCTCATGATCCTTCAAAAAACATTCTTATATGATGACTTGCTGCTGTGCATCATTATTATACGAGTTTTTTATATTTCAAATACATAATGAAATCATTTTTATTTATGTACAGTAATACAATGTTTTTACTAAATTAATATGAACGTATTTCATTGATTAGATCACCACCCAATGTCAGGTTTGTGCCACAGCTGCCCTAAACTAACAGTATTATTGGTGATTACCAAAATAATGTTTTTGCTTGTTTGTTGATGGCTAATCCACCAGTATGTGTAAGCTCTTTAGTCACAGTTGCCCTAGTCAAAGTCTGGAACAGAATCCTGTTAAACAAATTTGGGATTTAGTGGATTCAAAGATAGGTCGTTAAAAAATGTCACCACACAAAAGTCTTTGGCACCAACTAGAAACTATTTGGAAGTCAATAATAGAGGTTGTGGAAAAATACATAAAGAACAACATCAGCAAGAATGTCAGTTCCCAAGGCCAAGGGACCCCATACAGAATATTATTATTATGGTTGTTATGTAGGAATAAAGACTATATAGTTGTTTCAGTTTGTTATTTGCCTAATAAATGACAATATAGTATATATATATATATATATATATATATATATATATATATATATATATATATATATATATATATATATATATATATATATATATATTAAGTTTATTCAAGCATATAGTAGTCACATTACTTATCCTGTTTCTTTAATTTCTTCTTTCTTTCTTGAATATAGAAGCACATATCATTGCTCCGTCTATGTGGACACGGCCTCAGATTAAGGAGTTTAAGGAAAAGGTGATGCATGAGGAAGAGTCTGTGATCAGAGTGGGCCATGGGGAGGTGTTGACAGTACGGGTGCCCACTCATCAGGATGGCTCACACCTGTTTTGGGAATTTGCCACCGATTACTACGATATTGGTTTTGGGCTGTACTTTGAGTGGAAGGACTTGACCATTCCAACAAGCAGCAATAATGAAGGAGAAGCTACTACTGACACAAATGAAGGTAAGGTGGATTTCTTAGACGCATGAATAAAATGTGATTTCATATTTATTATTAACTAAATAAAATTACTATCTCAATTAAAGGCACAGCACCCGCTGAAAGTGAGAAACCGACAGAGCAGGGCAGACGTCCACTGGTAAATGAGGTGGTTCCTGTTTCCCGTCGTGACAGCCATGAGGAAGTTTACGCAGGCAGCCACCAATATCCTGGTCAGGGAGTTCATCTTCTGAAATTTGACAATTCCTACTCCCTCTGGAGGCCAAAGCTAGTCTATTACAGAGTTTATTACACCAGATAAATATCACCACACCAGTTGCTGCATTCACTATCCACCGTTGAAATATCGAGAGTCTTGATTCAATAGAGGCACAGTACTGTGCTGTTGAAACATAAAATATAATTAATGTTGTTTTCTTCTAATGTAAAGGTATTTGCATTGTGTTCCAACCTGTCTTTTTTACTGAAAGATAAATTAATCCAGTTTTGGTGTCACGATCAAAATCTTGTAAGCTCTGATCTTTAGTAATTTATATTTTTCCATACAAGAAAGCAGTAATTTTTTTCCAATATCTTATGTTTTTTATGTTGAATCAATGAAGGAGTGGTGTATACATACATATATTTTTTAATTGATGTGATTCAAGCACTTTAAAGTAAAACCATTTATGAATCCAAAAATTATATTTCACCTTATATAGTAGGGGCCAAAAGTGATGTCTGGCCTAGGAAAATTGACTTCTTCACCTTTTATTCAAATGATTAAGAGATTTTGTAAGCAAATTGCATAGTTGGGATTTTAGTCAATTGTGTTATTTGTGATAACATAATGTAAGATACCAAATTATACAGACATAATTTTTGGCCAGCCTGTCACAAAGAAATTATAGACACATGCTAAAACAAGAGCGAACCTGATAATAACTACCTAATAACTGATTATGTTGTAATCAGTGTATGTTTTCCTGCGAGCTGAAAGTAAAACCTGTAGCTGTATTTTACCCCTTTTTGCCAAATAATTTAGTCAGATAAATACCTTAACCAAGTATTTATTCTTCCCTCATTTAAAATAAAATGATAAAATATTTTCCTCATATTTGTATGGTTTAATCAAACGTGTAGAGTCATTAAAGACAAATCTCCTAACCAGTCCTCTCCAGATATCACTTTTGGCCACTACTTTATTTCTTTGGTTTATGATTTTTTTGTTTTATATTGTTGTGTGGGGTGTTGAATAGATCAAGCATTAATGAAATAATTTTTACTTTTTATATTAAGGCCTAATCTTATTGTAAACATGATTCTTTTTCATTTATATGTGAACTGAAACTGGAGGTTTGGATGTTATTAACCTCATGAAAGTTATATGCCTATGTTTGCACATAAATGTAGATGTGCATACACTTGTGCATAAAAGCAAGTCCAGAACTACTACTACTACTACTACTACAACTAGACTCCAAAATTTCTAGTTCTTAAATTTGTTTGGCTTACTAGTAAGTGCTCATATTATTATATTTTGTGTATTTGTTTGTCATAAGCAGGCTTGTCTATCCTGATTATACTGAAGCATATATGAAACTATGCAGATGCCACAATATTGCACACTACAAAATGGAGACATATTGTGCGTATACGTAGATAAACACTAAATATATTGGACTAACAGTTCAGACAAGAATTATAAGTGGCAGCTAGGTCTAAGAGTGAGGGTTTTTTGTCTTTTTAATTGTATTTTTTTGCGCATAAATAATATAAAAATGTGTCCCATTGATATCTGCAAGCGTCGAGTGTACTGATGTGGGAGGTCCGACAATGCAATCAAAATTTTAACACTGAGAATTTTTTTTTTTTTAAATAAATGCTTTTATACCCTACATAAGTTTGCATGTGAAATATGAATAATTTTCCTGCATTGTTTCAGCAATGAAGAAAAAAGTATATTTAATATCACAAGGTCATAGACATCCAGTATACATAAAAATAGAGGTTTTTATATTTATGCATTAATTGCATAATCAGATGTCATAATCATACAAATTCAATTTGCTTGGTAATAATACAAATAAAAAAGACCAGGTTTGGAATGAAATCCATCTTTTCATTCATCAAGTAGCTTGTAGTAGTAAATACTATGTTCATCTTTAGTTACGTGTTATAGCAGCGTTTATAGCACTGCGTAAAGCAGAAAGCAGCCTGATCTTGTCCTCTTCTCTATCTGTAGCACAGACCCACTGCCGCTTTGGGCTCTCCAGCTGAAAAGCGTTTCGGACATCTGAAAAAATGACAGAGAAGTTAAAAATGTATATTTTAATGTATATTTCATAATATTATAATATAGAACATACACTTTGTATCTGTGATGTCTGTGAGATTTAGACAGTGCAGAGCCACAGAGGCTAGAAAGGTATGAGTCGTATTCACCGCCAGACAAAATGGCACGTTTGACACACTCTTCTCTGTGAGCACGAGAGCATCATTGAACAGAAACAATCCCAGGTCTCTCACATGCTCATACATCCTGAGGAAAATGAGAATAAATACATCACAGTTTAAGAGTATTTATTTACTACAGACTCCAACATATTGAGCTTGAAACAATGCTGTTGCGATTCATCTCCAATACAGAAAGTAGGCTGACTTCATGTAGACAGAGAGACTATTGTTTCTCTGTCATTTGATCTCAGGTCAGTGGTACTACCTGAGAGAGGAAGCAATGTCTCCATTAAGGCAGCTCAGTAATGCCACATCCTGTGTGGTGATCAAGTATCTGCTCCCCTCCAACAAATTCTAAAGTACAAAAATAATGTTATACTACATGTATGGTCAACATATAGTGCAACGCAATAGTGTGTGGCTGTCCATCACAGACTTTTGTTTGTTTTAACTTTAGCACATAAAACTTGCCTCGTGACCTTTAACCGTCGGTGAGAACCTGATCTCGTACGTAAATGACGGGTGTGATGACTGTGCAACTTACTGGGCAGCTTTGAATTGTGCTCTGTGCCTCCATGATCCTCAAGTCTCGATCCAGACTCTTTTTCAACTGGGAGTGGAAAAACAAAGCACAGTTAAAAAAAATTAAAAACCCGTTTTTTTTGTGTGTTTTTTAAATACATATTTTACATTGTTGCAGCACTTCTCTTTCAAGTGAAGCCAAAACATTTCGCTTGTCCTCTGGTGGCTAAAAAGTCCGCACTTTCGTGATGTAACGCCGCTTTGACTGTCGGGAACAAGTCTGCTCGCAATAGTGTGGGCTAGGCAAAAGTTTGCATCGAGGGCGCAAGTTGACCGCAAAGCCTGTTCTGAAAACCTGAAACCTAAAATGACAAATTGGATACCCTATACGGTCACACTCAATGGCTGTCCGACTTCATGCACTCATTTTCATTCACTCCTTCAAGCGATGAACTATATTAGTGGACTAACGTAGGGATTAGTGAATGAGGGTTTTAAGGGGAATTTCGGATTCAGCCTATGTTTATTTCCTGTCTCTATGAAGCACCTCCTTCCGAAAAGTGCAATGTGCTGATTGGTCAGCTGGACCAGTGTGTTGTGATTGTTCAACTGATTAGAGCATGTCTCGGGAATGTCACCCCTTACCATAACCGCGAGTTTCGACACTACTAATGCAACTCAACCAGGCCACGCCCCTTATTTGGGTATACCTTGGGCGGGAGGTGGACGGTAACTAAGTACATTTACTTGAGTACTGTACTTAAGTACACTTTTTGAGTATCTGTACTTTACTTGATGTAAGGCCGCCCAAATCGTCCCAATGGAGGCCAACGATCGGCGGGTGAAGGTCGCTGCGCGTTCGTCTTTTCAGCTGGGCAAAAGGGATTTTATTCCAATTCCTCGTTAATCTGACTCCATTTAATTATAATTTAGAATTTGGGTTAGAATGCCAATTGGTTATTTGGTCATTTATATTTAATAGTTTAACTACACATTTAATTATTCCGTTTAACCCTTTGTTGAAATTATGTCCGTTCATAACCTGAATAATTCCAGAGCAAGTCAGAATCAATCAAAGTATAACAATTTATTAACAATCAGGTAAATGTATAACGCCAATTACATAATCAATTCAAAGGTATACTTCACATCAAATACCCTAAAGTAAAGAATGAGATGTATACCGGACTTATCAAGGTTACATAATGCTGCATGGGTTAAAACGTCCAGCATTACGGGCTGACCTGAGTACAGTATCGAGCCCTGAGCTCTTTGCAACATTTCCTTAAATACCCAGAACCAGATACATACCCATCACAATAGGAATTTGCATTGATCAAGTTCTATAGACTTGATTAGAAGAGAGGCCAAATGGCTGAAAGCCACACCCACCATACACCAAGGAAAGATATCTTTAAACCCTTAAAACATTCATGATGTTCTAGTTTACTTCTGTGGAGTTGAGATATTTGTACCAGTCGCACTGAGACATTTCAAATGATATCAAACACATATAATACTGTATCGTGAGGATTGACATTGTAACAAAGAGATTTCTGGTGCATTTCAGGTGATCTCAAGTTTGGGGGAGCAGTAGTTTGGGGGAAGTTTCATGTGAAAGAAAAGGCATGTAAATTAGAGTCATTCATAGATGGTTCACTCAGTGTGATGTCGTCTCGGACAGAGACTCTAACTGTATGAATGAGTTCAGATGCTAATTTCCTTTGTTTTCTCAGAGCGATTAGGCATTTCCAGCATCTACTAGCTTTTTCCAGCCTTACATTGAGTATTATTTTTTCTGAAAACGTATGACTTTTACTTCACTATTTTTGAAAGACACATATCGTACTTTTTACTCCACTACAAGTCAAAAGTCGTTTCTGTTGCAGCTTTGAAAGTCAGTGGATGATTTTTTTCTTCTTTAAAAGGTGTTTGGGTTTTTGCAGAAAGCGTATCAGGGAACACTCTTGTAGGGTCACATGAAGTTCAATGATTTCCCGGCATTTTTTTAAACATTGATTTATAGTTTATAGCAAAATGAAAGAAGATGGCTGTCAAAATGTTCATTTTGTCGAGTATTCACATAAACAAAGTTGATTATGTCTTAAGTAAATGTAAACAGTTGGGAGAATATCAGATGTGTATCAGTGTTTTGGATCCATGCATTCAGCCTTAAAGTGACAGCAGCTTTGTAAAGAGCTTTGTAACTTATATATAAGTATTTAAATTAGTTTAAGTTAGTCGTATGTCGGATGGAGCATCCCTGACTGGCTTAAACCATGATGGCATAATGTGCATTTATACAACAATTATGAAATAATGCGTTGACATAAAGAAATTTACTTTTAATAATCAAGTACTTTTGAAAACAAATACTTCCGTACTTTTACTTAAGTAAAAATCTGTTTTTACAACTTTCACTTGTAACAGAGTAATATTTGATCAGTAGTACTTTTACTTTTAGTCAAGTAATGAAGTTGTGTACTTTGTGCGCCTCTGGCGGGAATTATTTAAATGAGGAATACTGTGACGTGTACCTTCCAGAAGGTACTATAAACAGTTTCATGGCGTTTCAGGGAGTTCAGAAACAGTGCTTATAGAGAATGACTTCCTTTTGAGAGGACTTTATGCTTTGTAACTCTGTAGACCTTTTTCAGACTCAATCAGCAAGATTACACTCTAAAGAAATATGCACATGTAAAAAATACATAATAGGTCAGCTTCAAGGTGAAAACACACATGTTCATTTTTATTCATTGAGCACGTTTGTATCACACCTTGTGGAGAAAGCCTCTGTAATTCATCAGTGAGTTGAGGGCAGATGATAGCTGTGTGTAGTCTGGGTGCTCAGACGTTGTGTGTAGCGTTAATGCCTGAAGCAAAATCACATACTCCTCCACCCGTGCAGATGGTGTGAGAAACAGCTCCTGGAGACTGGACATACAATAGGTTGCTAAGTCGCTCTTGTACAACTTCTTTTGCCAGGAATCTACCAGAGCTGTAACTTTAACTGTACCTCAACATTCTGGTAGGAATAGTCCGGTCATGTCTCTTCAGAAAGGTGCGGAATACAGGAAGCATCTCACGACACTACAAAATGCAATATATACAATATTATTTTTATTTTATTTTTTTAATATGTATTAAAATGTGATTTCTTCCTTGATGGCAAAGCTGTATTTTCAGCATCATTCCTTCAGTCTTAAAGGAACACTCCACCGTTTTTAGAAAAAGGGCTTATTGAACATCTTTCCTACATTTAGAAATGTGGGCAAATGCATTTTTTTCTCAGTCCATGCATTGTTTTAGTTTGGCAGGGTTGCCGCTAGCTTAGCTTAGCATAATGAATGGAATCCTACGTTGCCAGCTAGCATGTCCCGAGTAAAAGTGATAAAAAAAAAAAAAAAAAAAAACACCCACCTAATTACTTCTTGTGGCCTGCGTATTCACGAGTACAAATAGCGATGCAGATGAAAACTAGGTGATTTCCTAGGCAGATATTGACTTGGGACTATATTATGGGGAAGCACAGGCGAAGCACTGCTACTTGGCGGCAGAGATATTACGCAACACATTGTGTTGCGTTTGCTCAGCAGCCGGAGGACATGAGGATGAGAGCCGTGATATCTCTGCGCCCAAGTAGCAGTGCTTCGCCAGACAAAAATGCATTTGCCCACATATCTAAATGTAAGAAAGAAGTTGAATAATGCCTATCTCTAAAAACGGTGGAGTGTTCCTTTAAGTGTTACATGATCCTTCAAAAAATCATTGGAATATTTGCTGCTCATAAAACATTAATTATTATTATCAATGTTGAAAACATTTGTTCTGCTTGACATTTTTTGTTAACCATGATGTTTTCAGGATTCTTCGATGAATAGCAAGGTCAAACGAATATAATTTATTTTAAATACATTTTTGTAACAATGTAAATGTACACACTTTCCCATCAAAGAGAATATATTTTATATGTAAAATTATCTGATATTTTAACAGACACATCAACATAGACACTTAATTCTTTATCAAAACCACTTTGCTTCGAATAACAATAACACATAAATGAGTACTCACTAACTACTCAGTAAAGAAAGAATGGCAATCTTTTAATGAGACTTTTTTCAGGTGATTTTTTTTGTCATTATGATATCAATTTTGACTGATTAAAAAATACTGTATTTTAGCTTGCATTTTAATTTAGAATTTAAAACATTTTTATCACTGAAAAGGTTTATTCAAGTCATTGTATGCATTAATTGCTTTTTTTAAAGTATAATGAGAATGTTAAATGAACATACCTTGTCCATGGTTCTCAGAATGGTAGGATAATTGTTGAAAAAGTTAGTGTAGACTCTTAACTTGGTGCAAAACTTGACACAAACATCCCCAACACACTGCAGCGGACCCCACTCCTCCCACCTCTCAGTAAGCTCCTTCAGAAAAACACTGCAAGACATTTGTGAAGGGTAGAGAATGAGAGAGTAATAGAAACAGGAAATCTTATGTGGAAACAGCATGTCCAGATTTTGCAGTTATACATGTTTCTGGGTCAACATATTTTTTTGATTCTGGAACAATATTCCTGTCTGAAAATGTAATCCTAACCATATCCCTAAAAGTAACCCTAACCATAAGATATCCCTACAATCAGAGGGAAATAATAGCTGAATAACACTGATGTAGAAGCACCTAACCTTGGTTGTAAGCCTAAACTTAACAATAACCGTAAACTTGGTAGATTGGAATGTTGTTTCCAGGAACATGTAGCACTTGGTGAAATCAGGTTCTGCTTGGGAGCGTGGACAGTGTTTTACTTGTTTGCCACCAAAATGTCCAGCAGAGGGCAGAAGAGGGTGATGAGATTGACAGAGCTGATGATGGCTCGGTTGGAGTCCAGTGCCGCTCTGAGAGGTGTGTAGTACAATGTGGCCACCGCTTGAAGTTGCCTCACGTATGTTTTCTCACTATTCAAAAGCTCTTTGCACACAGCACCACGTCTATCTGCATCACTTAAACCCTAAAAAAAGATACATTTTGAAAGGCATCTTGTAAACAAAAGGATCTAAAATAGAAACATTAGCACTAACCTTTAGGGATTCTGGATTATGGAAGGAAGCACTTTCTGGAAGAAAATGTGGATCGATGTTCTTTAAACCACTGTTGACTGATGACCTTAGTAGAAAGTGTCCCAAGAAGTCTAAGGGATCATCCTACAGCACGACAGTAAAAACCGTGAATTCAATATAACGCAGTGATAAGCTTAGAATGCTTAGAAGAACAGAATGGTTTTTTGTTTTGTTTTTTGCTTACTGGAGTCTGAGTCATCAGGGCCACGAGCCCATGAACCAAACACTGCATGACCTCGGATTTGAGAGAAATGACAGGCATCTTTATATGCTCCCAGAGGAATAGACCTGTAAAGTTCATGCAAACAAAGAAAACCATTTGAATACACAAACAGGAAGTAAATGACATAACTGTTCTAGACTTTGTATTAGTTTCTGACTTACCCAGGATGCGACCTCTGATCTCTTGACACATAAAGTGCAGATGTGGCCCCAGCTGTTTCCGCAGTTCCTTACAGGCTTCTTCTATCCATTCAGCCTGTCTGCACCAGCTCAGAAGGAGGGTCTCATGCAGATACAACAATGGAGGAAACTCACCAGACCCGGACCACTCACTGAGAACTAACAGAAATACAGAAACTGCTTCTTTAAAACACTAAGATGATACTTGACTCAATTTATATTTCTCATAATCTTAAAAAAAAGGCAAATTAAACAAAAAGGAATATATAAAAAATATATTTTTTTTATAAAATAAAATGCAATTACTATTATTATTATTAGTAGTAGTAGTATTGGTATTATTAAAAATCTATATTATTTTATAATATATAAATATATACTATATAAATATAATATAAAGAACTCTATTTTAGTTACATATATTTTATTTAATAATGCATTATATTTTTTTTCATAATCAAATACACAAATTAAAAAATAAATAAAATCTATAAAAAATGTTAATACTTTGCATAATATTCATTTATTAATAATAATTTATAAATAATTATAATTTATTATTTAATGAAATGTGATTTTAAGATTAATTAAGGTGCACTATGTAGTATTTTTGCCGTAAAATATCCAAAAACCACTAGGCCAGTGTTATATATTTTGTTCAGTTGAGTTCTTACAATATCCCAAATGTTTCCAACTATTTGTAAATTGTAAGAAAATTCCTATTTTAACCAAGGAGCCGGGAATCTGAGAGAGTCGCCTGTCAATTGCGTCATATCTGCGTTACCCTCGGTTTCTGAAGAAAAGCTTTACTCTTAGCAGTGTGAACAAGTGTCACAGCATCTGCAGAGCGCACGCACAGAGTAACATCATAACATCATAACATCATTTTAAACACATTTAAATGTATCTAATATGATAGCTAACTCATACTCATGACCGGAAAAGCAGAAATGGCGCTGGCGACTGTGTCCCGTCATAATAAAAGTCCCGTTGCTCGCATGGAGTGTGCGGCCTTGCTCAGCTCCACAACACTCGGCCCTGCTCTGCTTCATACTACAGTAACGTTAATAACTGCATCCATGAACATTATTTCTGCCCGAGTCCTATTTTCCACCGGCTGTAAAGTGAAAACCACATGTCCCCATCAAACTATGCCTTTGTTTTAAATAGGTGGCCTATTTAAACATTAATATAATGTTATTCAGTTGGGCTGAATAAGGAATGAAAACCAGATAACAAGTTCACAGCATACATGGGAACACCTTCAAAATTGTTTAAAAAGTATCCCTGGATGGACCTCATGAAGTTGGTTAAATGAACAGAGATTGTTATTTCATAGGTTTTATGACTGTACTATTCTATAATATGGCAATAATAAATAATGTGTAAGTATAATACAGTACTAGGTCAAAAATTAACCCACTCTCAAAGACATCTGAAACTCACTGTGCTGGTAAGAGCCCGTACAGATTCCAGTGGGAGCTCTGACATTCAGACCAGTCAAAACAGACAATTTCCTCATCAGATCCATCCCTGCAACTGAATGATCAATACAGAACAAATCCTGAATAAAACATATCTACAGTATTAATGTCACATGGAATGGCATCTCAATGGTTACAGCCTATGTGAAGCCAGTACTGAACTGAGACAAAATAGACAAATTTTACCAGAAGCTGCCAGGGGAGCAAAGATGTTCAGACTCCCTCCATCTGAAGCAGGAACCACCCAGCCACCCAGCTTCTCCCAGAACTCCCTCACACACGGCTTCAGCACTGTCTTCTCAGTAATGCTAAATCCTGTGGACAAAACACTATATATAACAGAATCCAATGATATGGAAGTTTCACATTTCAATATTTTATTCAGAATACTACATAGATGACATATCAAATGTTTACTGGGAAACTGAGAAAATGATTAAATTGCTTTTAAATTTCATGGCATTAACACATCTCAAAAAAGTTAGGACAACCACTGTGTGGAATCCCCTCTTCTTTTTATAACAGTCTCTGCAATCATCTGGGGACTGAGAAGACAAGTTGCTCAAGTTTAGGAATAGGAATGTTGTTCCATTCTTGTCTAATACAGGCTTCTACTTGCTCAACTGTCTTAGGTCTCCTTTGTTGCATCTTCCTCTTTATGATGCGCCAAATGTTTTCTATGGGTGAAAGATCAGCACTGCAGGCTGGCCATTTCAGTACCCAGATCCTTCTTCTGCGTAGCCATGATGTTGTAATTGATGCAGTATGTTGTCTGGCATTGTCATGTTGGAAAATGCAAGGTCTTCCCTGAAAGAGACGACGTCTGGATGGGAGCATATGTTGTTCAAAAACTTGGATATACCTTTCAGCATTGATGGTGCCTTTCCAGATGTATAAGCTGCCCATGCCACATGCACTCATGCAACCCCATACCATCAGAGATGCAGGCTTCTGAACTGAGCGCTGATAACAACTTGGGTTGTCCTTGTCCTCTTTAGTCCGGATGACATGGCATCCAAGTTTTCCTAAAAGAACTTCAAATCTTGATTCTTCTGACCACGGAAATGTTTTCCACTTTTCCACAGTCCATTTTAAATGAGCCTTGGCCCAGAGAAAACGCCTGTGCTTCTGGATCATGTTTAGATATGGCTTCTTTTTTGACCTATAGTTTTAGCTGCCAAAAGGGCGAATGGCACGGTGGATTGTGTTCACCAACAATGTTTTCTGGAAGTATTCCTTAGCCCTAATTTCTGTATGTGATGCAGTGCCATCTAAGGGCCCGAAGATCACGGGCATCCAGTATGGTTTTCTGCCCTTGACCATTACACACAGAGATTGTTCCAGATTCTCTGAATCATTGGATGATATTATGCACTGTAGATGATAACTTCAAAATCTTTGCAATTTTTCTCAGAGAAACTCCTTTCTGATTTTGTTCCACTATTTTTCACCACAGCATTGGGGGAATTGGTGATCCTCTGCCCATCTTGACTTTCGGTGAGACACTGCCACTCTGAGAGGCTCTTTTTATACCCAATTATGTTGCCAATTGACCTAATAAGTTGCAAATTATTGCTTTTCTTATATGTACATTTAACTTTTCCGTCCTCTGATTGCTACCTGTCCCAACTTTTCTGGAACTGTGTAGCTCTCATGAAATCCAAAATGAGCCAATATTTGGCATGACATTTTAAAATGTCTCACTTTCAACATTTTATATATTATTTATTTTCTATTGTGAATAAAATATAAGTTTATGAGATTTGCAAATTATTGGATTCCTTTCATATTCACAATTTGTAGAGTGTCCCAACTTTTTTGGAATGGGGTTTGTGAGTGTGTGTGTGTGTATGTGTATATATATATATATATATATATATATATATATATATATATATATATATATATATATATATATATATATATATATATATATATATACATATACATATATACATATATACAGGTGCTGGTCATATAATTAGAATATCGTCAAAAAAATTGATTTATTTCATTAATTCCATTCAAAAAGTGAAACTTGACAAATTTTAATTTTGATGAAAAATCCCAAATTCATTATCTCAGAAAATTTGAATATTGTGAAAAGGTTCAATATTAAATACACATGGTGCCACACTCTTATCAGCTAATTAACTCAAAACTGCAAATTCATTATCTCAGAAAATTAGAATATTGTGAAAAGGTTCAATATTAAATACACCTGGTGCCACACTCTAATCAGCTAATTAACTCAAAAGACCTGCAAAGGCATTTAAATTGTCTTTCAGTCTAGTTCTGTTGGCTACACAATCATGGGATGTTGGCATGGCATGCAGTCATATACCAGGATGTTTCAGGGTGCGTTCACACTTGTAGTTCGTTTAGTTTGGTCCAGACCAAAAAAAACTAAAACAATAGTCCTGGTCCACTTAGCTTTCACACTGGCATTTTTAACAGCGAACCTAGTTACTGAACCAAAGGCATAGGGAGACGGTCACAACCTGATTGGTCGGCTTATATGACGTAGGTGCTTGTTTACCGCACATTCAAAACAATGCTGTGTGCTGGATTAAAAGTGTGATCATTTTATCACAAAAAATCATTTATATGCGTGTTCATATGGCATTATTTTTACCAGCTGAGAACTCATGAAGAGCTTATAAAATGTTCAAAACATTCAAAACAGCAGCAGGATTTCCTCATTGTAGGAACGAAGATCTGCTGCAAAAGAGACGGCAGTTCCGTCGTCTGTACCAACTAATGGGCAACACAGGTTCTTTGATGAGAAGAACCAGGTATGTTTTTTGTGCTTTTTTTCTAGCATTTTATAAACATGCTTGTCGGACCAAATATTGATGAGGCACTTACCTTGTCATTTCTCCACCCTCTAACATTAACGTTACTCTTTTTGGATACACCGATCAATCTTTCTGCGTCGTCAAATCAGCTGACTTGTAGCGTAGCATCTTGTGACATTATGTCCTGTTTTTGTTTTGCTTACATGTCTTTGGTCCATGTTGCATTCATATATCAGTCGAACCGCACCAGAGTTCATTTGGAAGCGGTCCAAGACCGCGGTCTTGGTCCGCTTGTTTGGTGCGCACCAGGGTTCGGATGGCAGCGTTCACATATGTTCAAATTAACCGCACTAACAGAGCAATCGTACCAGGGTTCGTTTTAATCGAACCAAACATGACAAGTGTGAACACTGCACTTTATATTCACTTAGAGCACTTTATGATTCCTGCTGCTGACCAACTTTATGGAGATGCAGATTTCATTTTCCAACAGGACTTGGCACCTGCACACAGTGCCAAAGCAACCAGTACCTGGTTTAAGGATCATGGTATCCGTGTTCTTAGTTGGCCAGCAAACTCGCCTGACCTAAATCCCCTAGAAAATATGAGATACCAGACCCAACAATGCAGAAGAGCTGAAGGCCACTATCAGAGCAACCTGGGCTCTCATAACACCTGAGCAGTGCCACAGACTGAATGACTCCCCACCACGCCGCATAGCTGCAGTAATTCAGGCAAAAGGAGCCCCAACTAAGTATTAAGTGCTGTACATGCTCATACTTTTCAGTTGGCCAAGATTTCTAAAAATTATTTCTTTTATTTGTCTTAAGTGATATTCTAATTTTCTGAGATACTGAATTTTGGATTTTCCTTAGTTGTCAGTTAGAATCATCAAAATTAAAATAAATAAACATTTGAAATATATCAATCGTGTATATATATATTCACACACACACACACACACACACACACACACACACACACACACACACACACACACACACACACACACACACATATATATATATTCAGGCGTTTTGTTGTTTTAATATGATAACTTGTTCATCATTTACAGCTACTTTTGTATTTTTCAGTTCGTTGGAGCAATTATTACATTTGACAGCAGCGCCATCATAAAGTTAGAGAATCTAACTTAAGTTAACCGGTTAATTCCGGAAATTTCCAAAAAATCTATTCCAGAAGGAAAATATTCCATGTTAATACCATTTCAAAGACATTACAGGACTGGACTTAATTTTGAATTAATCAGGGAAATTACCATCTGTGAGAGTCAACTCATCTGTGCTTCCTGCCACCAGAATGCCGAGACTTTGCATCATCCTGCCTTGGATCGCCCTTTCCACCAGAGAGAGCAAAGCCTCCAAAGTCATTCCTTGTGAATCATATGGTAAAACCACCACAGACACTTGCACCGCGGCCAGAAGCAGCTAGAAATTGAAGTTAAGATTCTTCACTTAATAAACAACTGTTTATCATTCAGATAGAGATGCAACTGAAAGTCTTATCTAACTGGGTCTTACTTCATATCCAGGAACTTTGGATGACACAAGCAGGAAATGAGGAAGGGTATAGATAGAAGACCTGACTGGTTTGCAGAACAGTGAACTGTAAGGTAACAAGCATGTTCAGGAATAGTTTTCCCTTATTATTGTTTGACGGGAAAAAAGGTACTAAATATGACGCATGAAATGTGAAAAAACTTTGCTAATGCTATTACTGACCTCATAGTTTCCACTACACTGGTGGCACATGTGCTTTCAAGAGTATTATTCATCCTCAAATCAAGCCATGGTTCTCTTATTTCCACAGTGGAGAGTGAATTTTCCAGTCGACACTTTTCCTATGAAAAAACATTGAGAAATTACCCATTGTGTAAATTTTCTGTGCATGTAATTCAAGACCAATATTCTGTTACATAAACATAATCAAAATGATCAGTGATTTAAAATATTTGTAATTTAAGTTTATTCATAATTTAGTGCATATATACATGCTGTGGTATCTGGCACACAGATGTTAGCAGCAGATCCTTTAAGTCCTGTAAGTTGTGAGCTGGGGCCTCCATGAATCAGACTTATTTGTTCAGCACATCCCACAGATGCTCGAATGGATTGAGATCTGGGGAATTTGGAGGCCAAGTCAACTGCTCAAACTAGTGCTCCTCAAACCATTCCTTGACCATTTTGCTTTGTGGCAGGGTACATTATCATGCTGCAAGAGGCCACAGCCATCAGGGAATACAGTTCCATCAAAGGGTGTTCATGGTCTGCAATAACGCTTAGGTAGGTGGTACGTGTCAAAGTAACATCCACATGGATGTAATGTAAGTAGGCAAGCGACGCACAATCACCCGGCCATCCATCTAATGTGAAAGAAAGCATGATTCATCAACCCAGGCCGCCTTCTTCCATTGCTCTGTGGTCCAGTTCTGATGCTCACGTGCACACTGTTGGTGCTTTCAATGGTGGACAAGGGGCAACATGGACATCCTGAATGGTCTGCGGCCCCATATGCAACAAACTGAGTCTGACACCTTTCAGAGATGCACTGTGTATTCTGAGTCTGACACCTTTCTATCAGAACCAGCATTAACTTCTTGAGCAATTTGAGCAGTAGGCACCAGACTTTACGCCAGCCTTTACGCCACACGTGCATCAATGAGCCTTGGCCACCCATGACCCTGTCACCGGTTCACCACTGTTCCTTCCTTGGACCACTTTTGATAGATACTGACCATTGCAGACCGGGAACACCCCACAAGAGCTGCAGTTTTGGAGATGCTCTGACCCAGTTGTCTAGCCATCACAATTTGGCGCTTGTTAAACTCCCTCAAATCCTTACGCTTGCCCATTATTCCAGCTTCTAACAAATCAACTTTGAAGACAAAATGTTCACTTGCTGTCTAATATATACCACCCACTAACAGGTACTATGATGAAGAGATAATCAGTGTTATTCACTTCACCTCATAATGTTATGCCTGATGCGTGTGTGTGTGTGTGTGTGTGTGTGTGTGTGTGTCCATCCATTAATTTATTAATTATATCCATTTAATTAAATATTTATCTTATTTTTATTTAAATAGCATGCTAGTAGATAAACACTTTTTAGCTAATTATGTCAGTGTCTCACCCCAAGCTGAACAAGAGCAGCAGTAAGACTCAGTGGCTTATGAATAGATGATGTGCCCAATTTACTCGTGTTTAACCATGCTCTCCTAGTCTTCAGTGCAGCCTCTGTGGAAAAAGCAGAAGGGAATACGAGGACCCGAACATCAGCCAAATGAGATTATTAACCTCAGATCATTTATATTACTTAAAACTTTCTAACCTCAACCATTTAATTTCATGAGGGCATGGAATCAATGCTGGAATCCCTGGCACTTACTTTTATGGTCTGCTATTTTCTCTCTGATAGTTTGTCTTATCTTGTGCTCTCTCCATCTATCCTCTTGTTCATCTGGTGCTGTCAAACTCTCATTCACGGTACCATATACATCTGCAGCTTCACGTGCAGTCAGAATGTCTAAACTGGCAGTACAGGCCACATAATGTCTTTTCCACGCCCCGTACTCATGATCTGATGGGCTGTAGGGAAGAAACCAGCCCAGACGGATGCACTTTGGAGACCACAGACAATCCTAGAATCACACAGAGATTACACTGTGACTGAGTAAACATATACAAAACATTGTCTTTAAAATTTGTGGCAGTATTCTGTAAGGGAATAGATAAAAGCTTGGTATCCAATAAATGAAAGGCACATTTGTTTCATTTCTTACCTGCTCTGCCAGGAATCTCCAGTGCCAGCACACCTGTGCTGCAGCGCAGATGTCTCGAGGACTGAGGAAGGACATGATGTAGAGAGACAGAAAGCGAGGCAGCACTGCAGTGAAGTCCATTCGAGTGAGGGGGACTGATTCTGCCAAACAATCACTGGTGAACCTAAAGTCATAACCAAGGTCATTGTATCAAGTGAAATTCCTGTGTGAAATATGCTATGTAAGATTTGATATTATGCACTGAGAATTTACTTGAGCTGAGTTTTGGAGCATCTTCTTAGTAGGCGACGAATAAATTCTTTTCTTTGTCGGTCTGTCCACAGGTCAAACCAATGGAGGATGAGAGTTGTTCTTTCCTGATAAAGCTGCAAATTTATTTTCATTAAATGTTGTTTAATCTAAATTACATAAGTAAAAATATAAAATAAAAGTAAACTAATACATATTTTTTTCCCCAGACCTGTTGGTTACATGCTTTATTTGTTACAGGCGTCCATGAACTGAATTTGGTTTTTGTGCCGTCGTCGCTCGGCCCGTTCGAGCGTCTGTAGTCACTTCCATTCATCTGCCACTGATTAATAAAATCTGTATTCCCGCGGTTTTTTGATTTATAATAAGTTCTAAATTCCAGAGACGTCATTCTAACAGTTAAAGTAGTTAAAACAGTCTAAAACTTCTGTCTTTCCCGGATTGTAAATAAAATAAAAGACGGAGACATATTTGCAAATGCGATTTAACGTATATAATTAACATGAATTCTGCGAGAATACCTTCTTATTATCGGTTGGAGATTAACGTTAGTTCTAAACAAACCTCTAGTAAACGTCCAGGAACCAGCGCATTTACCAACTCGTTTCCCTGGAGACCAAATAACAAATGAAGCTCTGCAAATTCCTTCACACGACGAATCGTGTTTCTAGCAGCTCCCGGAATCACCGTCGTCGGATATTATTTTAACATATTTCTTGTAAATCTACTAACGTTACGTAATTAACCTTCTGTGTGCCACTGTCATCGTACAAAACAATATATTTTAGTGAATTTCAGTTAACAACCTCTCTTTGGCCTTTAACATGACTGAATTATCAAATTTAGCACTGAAAAATTGTAATATTTTGATATATTTCTAATCTGACAAATTTTCTTTTGACTAATCGCGTGAAAATGGGGTTTCTAATCAAAATATGACTTTCTTTCATACTTTCTGTTACAAAATACATAGGTTTACATGTCCTTAATAGAGGACACGTGGACTTAAAAAGCATGTTTATCAAGCATTTAAGTGAATAGGGAAAGAAATTATCAATCTTCCTATAAAATATTAGATATTATGAAAATGTTGCTATAAGTCCTGTTATTAAACTTCTTTTTTCATTACATGTTGGTCCATAGATATGGCGTATTGCACTGAATGGGCAAACCTATGTAGATCAATTCATTCTCTTATATCTTTCATAACATAGCTGAGAATCTGAGGGGAAAAAATCCTGAAAAAAAAAGTATTATTGGAAAAAAAAAAAAGTATATATATATATATATATATATATTTTTTTCACCAATCAATTTTCAGTTTTTTTTTTCATTTTCATTTTTTCAAAATTCATACATACATACATACACACACACACACACACACACACACACACACACACACACACACACACACACACATATATATATATATATATATATATATATATATATATATATATATATATATATATATATATATATATATGCCATTGTTTTTGCCTATACATGTCTCGGTGTCCACATAGGAGGACATAGTATAATATATGAAAAAAAAAAATATTATGCTCTAACAATGCAATGACATGGAACAAAATTAATAAATACAGCATTCAAAAGACTTTGTTTTCCTTGGTCTTAGGAGGTTAATACCACTTCACATTAAAACTTGAACTTTATTGATAGAAGCATGAATAAAAAGTTTAATCAACAATCAGCCAGTAGATTACGTTTTACATTTCCAATGTTTTAAATCAAAATAAACTATGTAAATAGGACTATAGTCTATAACCAAAAATATACAATGTAATTTGTTTTATTCTGCAGTCTCAGTAGTCTAAGGAAACTGACATCTTGATGAAAATAACCTGCCATTATCTTTTTTATTAATTGCTTTAAGACATGGCATAAATAAATGCAAACTGAGCCCATCAGTTCCTTGTTAAAGTGAATTAGTGATAATGCAAAGGTGCTGCTATTGTACAACTCCAAGGCAACATATAAAACATAAGATTAGATGTAACAATGTAATCAAACATCATCTTATGAAGATATATTTCTTGTGGTAACATGAAATGATCTGATGGGAATTATAAGTGGGCGTTTAATCACAACTGTTTGGATTTGTTCAGTGATGTCACATCTATAGAGTGCAAACAAGCCAAGCTGACCAATTCTACAAGTTTAAGACCACAGTGTCACCGATATGACTGTAATACTGGTGTTTCTCCATAGCCGTGTGCTAAATATATACACACTATTCTGCATGGTAGAGCCTTTGACGTTCATATGGTGGAAGTTCTTGGGACATCTTGACTGTCAGCAATGTTAAGCTTTTGTCTGAGGAATTATAGTTAAGGATTTCAAATTGTTAAGGCATAAAAGAAATTACTATAAACTTAAGTATGAACCTTTAAAAGAATTGTTGTGTAACAAAGTGCATATGCAGATGAAGATTACTCAAGAACGATAACGGTCAATTTTAAATAAACACCACAATATATTCCGTTGAAAGTTATCTGCATAATTGGTGAAACCAAGGATACATTGAGGAGCTTAACTCTTCCAGCTGAAAGAAAAAAATTGAACTTCATTAGAATGACTAGACAAAGACATGAGAACTCATAGATTTCTGGATTTATGAATAAGTATTTGTCACACTTTGTATTAAGTGTCTTTAACCACTATTTACTTACATAAAAAAATGAGGGTGGGTTACTAGTAAGGTTAGCGACAGGTTTCAGGGTGGCTAAAGGTCAAATCAAGCCACCTTATTTTATATAGCGATTTATACAATACAGATTGTTTCAATACCATCAATTATGAGACCAATTTTAATTTAGCTGTAAAGCAACTCTATGAAGACAATTGTGTTATTAAGCTCAAGTCTGTTCAGTGTTGTTAGTTCAGTTCAAGAACTGTGTAAAGTTGATCAATTATGAAATGAGTTAAATTCCACTATAAGCAGCTCTAAAGAATACAAGAGACTATTCAGCTCATATCCGTTCAATTGCATGCTTGAATTTTTAAATATAAAAAATACAATGCAAGTACAAGTGCATTGGGATGCACTTTATTTCATTGTTATGGTGTAATTATATATTTAAGTGCTGAGGTATATTAATTAACTACATGTACTTATTATAGGTTTAGGGTAGGATTAGGGTTTGGTTAAGGGGTTAGTTGCATGTAATTATGCATAATTTACAGTATACAATTTATAGAAGCCTCAAGGTATAGAAGTTTTGTAATATGTAACAAGGACACTGTAATCATTGACGTAAAGACATTGTATCATATGATTAACTTAAATATTAGTGGATAGTATAGTTAAAGACACCTAATATAAAGTGGGACCAAATTTCTAATAGTGCTTACATTTAATAACAATTTATCCATGTTAGTGTCATAAGCGGACTTCCGCTGGTCTTCTGGCAGCTCATCCACCTCTCCATAAAGGTCAAAATGCAGGCGAGCCAGTGTTTCCTGCATTTCTCGCACATGCTCCATCTGATCGATTGAGCACTCGTTGCCTGATTCAGAAAAGATTTTGCCTTCAATCAAAACTGTAAACACAATGTTGTTTATTTTTACTGTACTATAAGAGCTTACCAAAGGCTTGTAATTTTCCAGAGTGGAAGTCATTGAGAAGGCTGAGCAGACCCTTCTCCATCTCTTGAACATCAGAAACGTCCGTGAGAAACGAGTGCTGGATGTGGCCTGACTGGTTACTCTTACTCGCCTGACTCTGAGGCCTTGGTTTGTCTCTCACTCCCCTAAAATCAAGTGAATAAAAGAACAAAATAATTAATCAAAAACATGATTTTAATAACTTGGTTTTAATATTAATGACAGATGATGCTCACCTGCGATACTTTGTCCTCTGACTGGAGTGCGAGACCATACCAACACCGAATCTGGTGGATGTTGTCGTTCTTCGTGCAGTGACTGGAGGAGGAGGCTGGTTTGAAGATGGTTTTGGGCTTTTACGTTTCTTATTCTTTTCCTCCATTGTGTCATCCAAATGATCTACAGAAGGAAGCAGTAGACATGAGCTTGACATTTTTAAGTAGGTTCAGTAAAAACAAAACAAAAGATATTCAAAGGCCTCTCATGTAGGCCAATATATTTGCAACAATTGTATTACCAGCTAACATAATGAACCACAGTTAGTTTCCTGACACCAGAAGTTTCATAAATTGATTGTTTTGCCCATGCTATAAAACAAATTTTTCAGGGAATACATTAAAATAAAATGCGTTACTGTAGCTACATATATGATGTTTTTTCACTATATATCTTAGTAATTAAGTCAGATTCTTATAATTTCATATACATTTAAAATCATTAAAAAATTGTAGCCTCCGCGGAAGTTTACTGAGGCCCCCTAGCGGGCCTCTGACGTAGGTTGGTTGAGAACAACTAATCCGCGATTACAGCAGAACGTTGAACATGCGACAAAATATCCCACACTGTTAAAGAAACATGATAAAAACATTAACCGATTATATAAACCGTGTTATTGCGTGTATTTACAAGCGCTTCTAATCCTGTCTTACAATAACACGCAACATGTAAATAATATGCGAATGAGCCAAGGTGTGGCGTGAACAACATGCCTAACGTTAATCACGAAACCACTGAAGTAGCGCATGCAAAATAGTATTCGACAGCACATACCTATAATTTTACCACATAAAGGAAGACTCCACTTTTTAGACTGAAATATTATCCCGTTTGAAAGACATGCTCGCTGAGATTAGACTGCTCTAAAGTTGGTACAGCTGACCTGCAAGTTTACAAAAGGCACTTCCGGGATTTATACGTCATCGTGGTGATATCAACACGCACATACTGTAAATCAACTGTTACTCAAAAACAGTCACATTTTACAAAGAGCATTTTTTCCAATATTAAATGGATGACTGCCTCATCAGTTCTATTCAAATGTTGTAAAAATAAAAAAGGAACAGAGAGACACGTTAATATTTAAAATATACATATTAATAAAATGTGCTACAGTGGTAATATTTTACAATATATCTTTTTATCATTACTCTAATTACATACTAAAGTAGCCACATTTCGTCAAGCATTTTTTGTTTTATTATTACACGGGAACTAAATAATAATAATTGTATAAATTTGGCCTAAACATTTTTTTTCTATTTATTTAATGATCTTTCAAAATGTTAACTACCCATATTGAACGCTTCATCCCACTCAGCATCTTTTCTGGTGTTATTAATAATTATCTTTTCTATTTATACTTTCTTCTTTTGACGCATGCGCACTACGTCACCTGTCATATGACTGCACATGCGCACCACTGTCATGATCTGACTAAAGGAATTTCGGAAAGAGTTTGGACCAGCACGGAAAATAAACACTTAGACCGACCGATCCTCAGTCCTATCCTTCTCCTCTCTTGGAGTCAACCTCAGTAAGTAGCGAGTGAAAGGCAGTGCTCCAGATTCCGTCCTGTATTTAAAAACAAGAGGATGGTAAAGCGTTTCTACTTCCCCAAAGCGGAACTGAGTACGAGACCAACTAACCAACTACTGCCTTAAATAAACAAGTACACACTTTACCAGTAAGTTAGCGATAAAGAACATCGTGAAACATCATGAGTAAACAGTAAGTATAAAAGCTGACCGTAAATGATGGTGTTGGGATCCTGGATCATTGGGAAGATCACATGAACTTTCCCTACTTTCTAAGTAACGTACTAACTTTCTTAACGCGGTCATTTATTTACCTGGCAAAATTGTGCTCTGTCCTTCTGGAGTTGGGTGTAAAAGGTAATTCGTGGAATCGTCAGCATTAAACATCACTGTTATGGGTTTAAACTGATAAGAACGGATTTTATTGTGTGGTTTCTGTATATGGTTTCCTGAATGTTGGTGTAGAGGGTTTGTCAGATCCCAAGCATCAACTATAGAGAAGGGGTGTTGTAGTTTAGTCCCATTTTGATCATAATGCTGGTCCAGATGATGATTAGTGTGTCTGCTACAGAATACACTTGAAAATAGTGTAAGAGACATGATGTAATGGCCTTACCTGGAGGAACCGGTTTTTGTTGACAAACTGGAAATGTATAATTCTTAAGGAGGTTTTTCTAATGGCTGGATTGTTCAAAGGAGGAGAGTGAGTAATATGACGTCCTGGGTCATGTTAACCCCCTTAAAGGTACAGTTCACACAAATATACAGTTAATTTACTTACCCTTAAGTTGTTCCACACCTGAATGAATGTATTTCTTCTGCTGAACACAAAATAATATATTTTGAAGAATATGTGTAACCATACAGGCCTTGGGACCCGTTGACTTTCATAGTATGGAGAACAAAAATGCTCAGACAGTTGGGCCAATCAACTTTTTTGGTTATCAACATTCTTCAAAATATTATCTTTTGTGTTTAGCACAAAATGAGGAACAACATGAGGGTGAAGTAAATGATGACAGAATTTTCCAGTTTTGCGTGAACTATCCCTTTAAAAACACAGTTGTTCAACTGTTTTGAAAAGAAACTTAGAAAAGAAAGTTAACAGCCAGAGAAGTGAACTGAAAGAGAAAATGTAATTCTTTCATTATTTATTCACCTATTATTGTTCCAAACCTGACTGACTATCACTAAAGGAGATGTTAGGTTTAGGGTCAGGTTTGAATTCGCCTCAGTCACTGTAAACTTTCATTGCATCTTTTTTTCATATATAAAAAGTGAAATGTGACTTATGCTTTGATTCAGTATGTTACATGTTCATTTTCCAGATCCGAAGTGGATTTGTGATGGCTCAATCTAGGGATAGATGTTATATTGTTATACAGTGAACTTTAATTTTAAGTTAGATCTTGTGGATTTTCAAATCCTCTTCCTTGCTGGGATTTGAAACAGGAAGAAGCTGCTGAAATGAAGGAAAAGACATAAGAAATCTGTTTCCTGTGTACAGAGAGACAAGCCTATTACACACCATAAACTCTGATAATAAGCACTTTATTCAACTTTTTACTAGAGTGCATGTGAGATTTTTACTGTAAGCTGTCACAGCTAAAGGCTAGTCGATAATTGACCTCAGTATCATTAAAGTTTTATGTCTTTCTGCTCTTTTGATTAAACTTTTTTGAATTCTTTGCAATGAAATACACCCCAAAATGGTGTCTTATGTTGAACACATTGGACACAAAATCTTCATAGTAACATCACACTTCTCTCTCACACCCATCTCACAACACTGTTAACAGTTTTAAACAGCACAGACATAAGCATTTTCAGTTTTAGTATTAAGGTGTATAATAACCATTAAAAAAAATGCACTGTCTGTACTGTTTGTGTTATCTTGGCATTCTCTGAAGTGTAAGATATTCACTTTAAAACATTTGACAACTGATAATTACTTTCACACTTTAATTTATTTGCTTTGTATATTTTCTACCAATATATTGTCATCTACTCAGAGTCATGTTGCTCAATTTTATACACTACAAATATACGAAAGTTAAAACTCACATTTTGATTTTTAAGACGTTCAGAGACTAAAATAGCCAATTAATTGTGTGGACTACTTTTATAGTATTTTCTAGAATTTCACAAAAAAAATTCATTTAAGCAACATGGGTCTGAATAATGATTATTGAGTTCAAATTCCAGGTGGTAGATTTTTCTCTCTGGGCATCTTTGTTTGTGTATGTATGAAAATGGCCTCTGAACTTTGACCTCTCGTCTCTGACATTCAGACCCCAGAACATAGAGCTTAACACCACAGGAGGGGCAGCGAACTTGGACACCAGCAAGATGGCAGACATGTCAGTGGAGGACATCACAATGAGAGCCAACCAAGTTACAGATGAGGTATGCTTGTCATCTGTTACTACAGCAATATAAAAATCTGTTATAGTTCAAGATGAAAATAGCCACAGAAGCTGGCATGGCAAAAAAATAGAAATAAACATCAATATAACAGGATAAAAGGATTAATTTCTTTGTTATTAGGGACGATGTTTTCAAGTTCCTGTATACGTGGCGACTCATTGTTTATGACAGCAAACTAAGTTTTCTCTTACTCACTATTATACGGCAATACATTTCACAATACATTTATTGCACGGTTGTGAAAAATTATTTAAGTCTTCAAAATTTCTTCTCATTGACTTTGCAAATAAGTGATTCTCTGTGCTACTATATCTCTGATAACTATAAGACACTTCTTTCTTACTTTACCCACAACTTTGTTTCCTTCTCTCTTTCTCCTTCTTGCTGCCTCTGAAGGGACTCACATGAGCCTGTGCGCTGTAATAAAGACTAATAGCATGAAGCGGCCTCTGTGCTCATGCTCAGCATGGGTGATTGGGGGTAAACTACAAATCCGTGAAACATCCCTCACCTGCCTTTCCATTTATTACATGTTTTTTTTTTTTTGGTATGTTTTTACAGTGATTGTACCATAAGTGTCCTAAGTACCATTAGAATTATTTTCCCAGGTCAGAATAGATTCATTATGGCTGAATTTAGGGTAATATAGTGAATATTTATTGATAATATCACTAAATACTAGGTTTGTATTGTTATATATTGTGTAAATGAATTTATGGCTAGTTGTTTTTATTTTATTTTGTAAATCACCCTTTTAAGTAAGTTCAGAGTAAATTCATAAATATTAGGGCTGACAAATTATTAATCCTGATTCATCGCATCCAAAATAAAAGTTTGAGTCGATATTTATATCCTTTATATACATTCAAAAACATTAGAAGAAGTCTCTTATGCTCACCAAGGCTGCATTTATTTTTCCAAAAAATATTCCTGTGATGCAAACCTGTATTTTCAGCATCATTACTTCAGTCTTCAGTGTCACATGATCCTAAATGATTCTAATATGATGACTTGCTACTCGAGAAACATTTATGATTATTATCAATGTTGAAACGGTAAATTTTAAGATTCTTTAATGAATAGAAAGTTAAAAAGAACAGCATTTATCTGAAATAGAAAGCTATCGTTCAAAAGTTTTTGGGTAAGATTCAAAATATATATATATGCTGTTCTTTTGAAATTTCTCTTGAAAAATCCTGATTTTTTTTTTTTTTTACATTGATATTAATCATAAATGTTTCTTTAGCAGCAAATTATTATATTAGAATGATTACTGAAGATCATGTGATACTGAAGACTGGAGTAATGATGCTCAATACAGCTCTGTGCCACAGAAATAAATTATATAAAATATATAAAAAATATTCAAATACAAAAAATATAAAATATATTCAAATACAAAACTGATATTTTACATTTTAATAATATTTCAGAATATTACAGTTTTGTTGTGTGCGTGTGTAATTCTTTTAATAAAAGCAGCCTTGGTGAGCATAAGACTTCTTTTAAAAACATAACAAATCTTACAGATCAAAAATCTGTGTTTGATTATTAATTATATTTTATATTTGTTTCACCTGACTGTGACTGGTCATAATTTTTTGGCTCATCAGTGTATATAAACTGTCGTCAAATGTCCAAAAAAAATTGCATATATGTTTTTTATAATAACCCTTTCTAAAAATGTTTTGTTTTTCACAATCATGTCAGTATGCCTGTATTGTGTTCCTGTGTAAGTGTGTTCTTTGCATGGCTTTATAGCATTATCTAGGATTTTCACATTTTCTGATAATTTCTGAAATTTCTGGCATATTTGAGTTAGTCCATTCATAAAGGTCTGCACGTTGTGGATTTATGAGCCAAAGACACATTGAAGTGTTAATTTAACATTTACTCATTTAGCAGACAAGTGCTTAGTGTGCTGTTTTAGTCGATGTTTCAACCTGATATGACCAGAAATTTATGTTGAACAGAATATCTGCTGTTCATATTACCGTAGTGGTTTGACTACCTTTTGAATATGTGTTTCTTTTTCTTTCAGTCACTTGAAAGCACTAGGCGGATGCTACAGATGGCAGAGGAGGTGAGAACTCCAATGAAACCTGGGGGCTTCAGAAGCATGTTTGCTGTTATCTGAAGTACAGAATGCTTAGAACCGCCTGGATTTGCTCATTCGAGTTATATGTAACCTGATATACATGTGTATATTTTCAGAGCCGGGAGACAGGGGTCAAAACAATGACCATGCTGGATGAGCAGGGAGGTGAGTGCACCATTCCATTCCAATCTGTTTAACTTAATTTAAGAGATTCTGACTAATTAAGACATCATTCATTGATTCTTGATCAGAGCAACTGAGGCGCGTTGATCAAGGGATGGATCAGATCAATCAGGACATGAGGCAGGCTGAGAAGAACCTGACTGATCTGTCCAAATGCTGTGGCCTGTGTGTGTGCCCATGTGACAGGTTCGCTATTATAACTCCTATTTCCAGCTATTTAAAATATTATGCATTACGTTGTATTATATTTCATCAAGTTCAGTTGTAATTTTTGTGGGGAGAGATCTTTCTGTAGAAATAGAGGGCATTAAAACCTCTCTTTCAGAGTGTCTTCCATTGAGCATGATGGGAGATATAAGCGGACTTGGGGCACAGGCAGTGACAACTCCAGCATGCAGGGAAAAGAGGGCGGTGTGGTATCCAGCCAACCGTCTGCCGTTCGCAATGGGCAGGCTGTTTCGGGGGGGTCAGCGGGTGCCTCTGGCCCCTACATCAAGAGGTGAGGGCAAAATACACTGAGAATGATGGACATTGATCCAGAGTCAGACTTAATTATTTAGAGTTTATCAGTTGTTTGAGTTGGGGTTACCAAGCTCAATCTTTTAAGACATTCATTTCTACTGCTTCTGTACTTTTGCGGGAACTAATCACAGACTGGCTTATCCACCTGGTGTGCTATTATGGGGTTTAACACGATGACGGCTAGAGAAGCGATGGATCGTTGCCAGCTGATCGAGATACCCCTCGCTGCAGACTGTAGCGCGCTGACGTCACGAATATACGTCACGTATATTACGTATCGCATATCTTTAAAACGCATGTGCCATAACGTGGTGACAGCGCATGCGTGTACTATTTGCGTTATGCGGTGATGTCACGTGTTTTGATGTCTTGTTTGATGTCCTACATCTTTAAAATGCATGACAAAACTTGACATAATAGGTTAATAAAATGTTAAAAACGTTAATAATAAAAAACAGCAAAACGGAGTACACATATCCTTGGTTTTGACCATGCCATCTGAGGTAAAACAATATAATTATAAGGAATTACAGAGTATACTCTGTAATGGCTGTGTATTTTATTTAAACTAAGTGTAGTTTAGATTACAAGTCTTTATTGTCCACGCAGGTGGAAATTCATCTTCAGTCTCACAAAAAATATTAATTTGAATTCCCAATTCAATACAGCAAACACACTAAGAAACTTGCAAGAATTACATACCCCATGCATTATAAATGTATAAACTAATTACGCTAAGACCATAAATAAAATAAGTAATATCACTAAATAAATAAATAACCACCCTTAGTAACATAATGTACATAGATCATTCATTTTATAAAATAATGGCAGATGGTATAAATGTGTTATTTTCACATTATGTTGTAGCCTACATTGTTCTTCTTTTTTTTGTGTATTATATTTTTTTGGACAGTTTCTGTTGCATTGACAATACGGCATGTAAAACATTTATGCCAATAAAGTAGTTTGATGTTAAACTGACTGCATACAGTACCGTGTCTATATCCCATATTATGCATACCAGCTTTTAAAAAAAAATCAAACTCATAAGAGTGACAACTTTCTTTTATTTCAAAACAAAGCTGATATCTCTTTTATCATTATAATTACAGAATTATGTACACATACAGATTATCATACACACATATACAAACATTATAATTTTTTATATTGCATACACACAAAACATCCATTCAAATCTACTCAGCCTGAAATTTCCCTCCATCATTAAAAAAAACATTCAACCCGAGCAATAGCCTTCATCCTCCTTATCTGGATGAACCCCATCTGCCATCAGGAGCATACCCAGGTGGGCAGTCCTTGAATAGTGCAGTGCAAGCACAGTGTCAATGAGTAAGGCACCCAAAACTCTTGTTTGTGTTCTGTGGAAAATGCACACCAGTTCTAGACACTTAATTTAGATAAAATATAGAACAAACAATGTTGAATAATTTTGAAGAAAGGCATTAACATGGTACAGGGTCATACCAGGACAATATTTTAAATTGCATTATTGGAAGAAGTTAGACAAAGACATGCTTGAGTGTTATTGGCTTTGTCTGTAAAGTACCCAAGATACTTACTTTATTAAGAATAAAAACAAGATAAAAAAATTCTCAAGACAAACTTTAGATTAAAAAAGCCTAGCCTGAAAGTTTGAAATAGTTTCAAAAGCTATGCTTTATCCTGCTTTATATTTGTGTCCAGACAGACAGAGATTACAGACTGGCATGACATGTAGACAGACAGACACATTACAGATTGGCATGACATGCAGGCAGACAGACATTACAGACAGACACATTACAGACTGGCATGACATGCAGGCAGACAGACAGACATTACAGACAGACAGACAGATATATATATATATCATAATTTATTTTACCAAAAAAAAAAACTAGTAACATAACCTACAGTACATACAGGAACATAACTTTTACAGTGCGATCTGATCATGCTGCAAAAAAAAGTGTTGTTCCTCAGTAGTTTTCACAAGTGTAAAGTTTTTTTTAACCAAGATCCATTTACTGAAGATACGAAATGACATACGAATACGAATTCTTGGAATTGATAAGATAAAGTGAGTTTATAATTAAAATAATAACAAATATCATCTATCAAAGCTGAGAAAATCAACTTATTTCAAAGGAAAGGTTTTATTACTCATTGACAGATATTTGATTTGTTTTCAACATAAATTTGCATAATTTTATTAATTCTTTTGAGACTCCAATTTTACATTTGCATTCCATGTAAATGCATCTCTGTTTAAAGATGTTTAAATATCTATTTGGAAAAACAAGACAAAAATTAGGATTTTTTATTTTATTTTATTTTTGCAATGCATGCAACAATCAATGACATGACTTCATTAATTTAAGTCTTTCTGCTCTATTTTAAGACATCTTCAAAGCATTCATTTGTTTAGAGGCACACATGTTAAACATTAATAAATTAAACATTTATGACGCTCTATATGGCATCCCTAACAATTAAAAGCTGTTAACACAAACACACAATTGTTAAAAACAACATAAATACACTGCTTATTGACTTATTGCTTATTGACTGACATGGAATCCATACCTTTCAAGCAAACGCTAACATCATCCTCAGGTGATTGAAGTTGAAAATGAATGTATGCGCATGCGCGAATACACAAAGTGGCATCATCGGCGCGCATGCATATTAAATACCGACGATACGTCACTTTACGCATGCGCGCTAACACATACGTGACGCAATATTCGTGACGTCACCGCGCTACAGTCTGCGGCGAGGAGTATTTGCGTTTATCACGCCTCTTGTGGTCTGATTGGTTAAAGGACTGTCCAATTGCATACAGAGTCATTTAATTAATGCTCGTTTATCACCTTTTGTGCAGTAGAAAATACAGGGCAGCAATTCCCTGATTATTACACAGGAATGAGAGTATATTTCCTAGCCATATCAGTCTAGAAAAATCACAACTTTTCATTTTCCGTCTGTCTTAGTACACAATGTAACTACAAAAGTCAAGTATTAAATAGGAAAAATATCGAAAGTCTTTTGTCATTTTTGAGTGAGAAGCTAACGGTCTAATCTTAATCAATGATCTATGCCAAGCTATGCTAAAAGTGCTACCGCCAGACCTCAAAATCAGCTGAATGGATTTGAAAACGGTAAAACACAACTTTTTAACTCTAGGGGAGTTGGAAAATAAGCCTATTTTCAAAAAAAAGTGGAGTGTTCCTTTAAATTAAGCTTGGTCTGGTGATAGCTAGATATACATATTTTCCTAATTTCCATTTATTTTTCTGGAGCTAGACTGTTGTACCATAATTTGAATAAGCTTCCACTTTGTTGCATGTTAGTCTGTTATTGTGGCACTGATTTCAGATCAGCCTACCCTTAAATGTTGCTAAAAAATGAACACTGGCCATTTGTTGGTTCGATGGCGTCTTCCTGTCTTAGCAGGCAGCTCTTGACCTAGAATAAGCTACAATGTCTTTTATTCGATGCTGCATTGAATATATTTTGGGTGGCTGATGCATTTGGCTCCACATGTATGTGGTCTTTTTATTTATTTTAAGATCTTTACAGCTAAACCATAATCCTGATTATTAAGATTAGTCACTTTTGTATTGTATTATTCTGCGTATAATATGATGTACTTTATAATTCCCAAAAGAGTAACAAATGACGCACGAGAAGATGAGATGGAGGAGAATCTCGAACAGGTGGGCGGCATCATTGGAAATCTGAAGAATCTGGCCTTGGACATGGGCAATGAGATTGACAAACAGAACAAGACTATTGACCGCATAACTGATAAGGTAAAGCCACCATATATTAAATAAATGTATAGATTTACAAACATTTTTAACATATATAAAATAGAATTTTATATTTAATTAAATATTATTAATAATATATTATTGTTTTGCCCAGGCTGATATGAATAAAGCTCGCATTGATGAAGCCAACCAGCGAGCCAACAAACTTCTGTAGAGGATGGACACTGCCAGCATCGCTCAGGAGCCTGATTGTTTGATCTAACCACACACTTACACACAAACTTTCTGCTTCACAGAAATGAATTGCAGCAAGTGAGTTAAGTTCTTCCGAAGCCATCTGTGCCTTCATTGCAGTCTTTGCTCTATTGTAAATAGGTTGACACATGCACACACACACACACACACACACATAGTAGAGCCTCCTGTACAATCAAGTCTCGCCCCTAATATGTGAGACAAATATGCTGGACACACAGAGAGCAGTTGTTTTTGCGGCTTTGCTCACTGCTGTCCTGTCAGTCTGTAATAGATGGAGTCTAATCTCTCGGGATGGTGATGGGTTTTGTCCGTCCCTCTCTCTGGACATGAGTCAACATGGCTTGTTGTTTCATTAATCTGAATGAGGGGCCAAACAATTATGACAGAACCTTTAATGTCATTGTATGCTGCCCTTATAGCTGTTTATGTATGTTTAGGCTAATTATATGTTTGTTTTGTTATGTCATTTGTTTTCTGATTGATTTTGTGACTGATTAGACTCATATTTAATTATCTTAAGTGAATACAGTTAGTCCTGTTCCATGTTTTGGGGAAAAAGTGTGGTAGTGTTGTTTTTTAATGGCATAATTTACCATGCTAGATAGAGATAGGACATTTCACTTTATCAATTTTATTTTTAATAAAGCCAGTATAATCCTTCATTGGCTTTTTTCCGTTCTTTAAAAAAAATATTATTTAACATATATATAGCTTATGTTTTTTTAAGTAGTCTCTGTAACACTAGTTTAAGGTCCAATTCTCACTATTAATACTAGGATATTGGCTGTTTAGTAGTATTTATAAAGCACATGTTAATTGCGTTACTCTGCATGATCATAATCTACATTCCTTAATCCTACCCAATAATTAAACTTGGCCTTACTTACTATTAATAAGCAGTAATAAGGAGTTTGTTAGGGGGCAAACGTTGTAGTTAGTATTTAGATAATAGTGAGAATTGGACCTATTTGATCAGAAAATGATCAACGGCCATGGCAGAATCTTTATTTTGTGCTTAGTAACCTATTTTTGTGTTGATATTGATGTTTGTTTTGGTTCGCTGTCCTGATGGAAGATCCAGCAACAGCCCATTATAAGATATAGAGCAGAAGCCGTCAGGTTTTGATTTTTTTTTTAATCTGTTTGTACTTGCTAGAATGCATGATACCATGTATCTGAACAAGAAGTCCAGGGCCTCTAGCAGAAAAATAGGCAACATGAAAGATCCAGCATATTTAATTGTTCATATGGGGCTTTTTTTTGTTTGTTTCATAGAACCCAGTTCCCATTTAAAGTTTAGTAGAGTTTGTTTTTGAAACCCTCCCAAACACCTCATGGTGAAGTAGGTGCTGATTGATTTAAAAAAAAAAAAAAATATATATATATATATATATATATAATATATATAATTTTTATTTTGAGGCTTTTTGAACCCAATACTCAACTGTTTTCTGCAATTCTCCAGCTGTGATCATTGGAGTTTTTGCCACTCGAAGACGATATAGATGCGTGTCCTGTTCCAGACAGATTTGTAACATTTCCAGTGATGGCGGAAATGGACATTTTCTGTGCTTTAGCTATTTTCTTACAGCCACTGTCTATTTTACAACAACTTTCTAACAATCGTTTGCTGCATATCAGAACTGTATTCTTTGGTTTTACCCCTTGTGATGGATGATTAACGGAATTTGGCCTTTCATATTTCCTTATATTGAAACAAGAATTCATGGCCAGATAATTTCATGCTAGTAAACTCCCTGAAGACCCTGTTGTGCTTAAATGTAAACAAAGAGGAATATACCTCATATAGATCCCTTTTTTGGTTTTAGTTAAGTGAAAAGTTTTTTTTAAGTATTTAAGTTTTTTTTTTAAAGCTTTCAATGAAGTTTATAATTTGTTTTTAATCTCTTGCATGTTCTTGTATTTGTTTTATTAAGCAATCAACAATGCCTTAAAGCCAACATATCCAACAATATGTAATATTTAAAAAAAACAATGTTAAATTGTTCTCTGATATCTACATAGAGGGTATGTGGCTTATTTAAGGGCAAAAATTGTCCAGATACAGTTTAACAGGTCCATTTACAACCCTAGAAATTGTCCCTAGGATGTAATGCTGTGTTTTTGCCTTATTTGGAAGAGTCATGAATATTAATGTTGAGCTCTGCTCTGATTGGCTTATTTCAGCAGCTCACAGCACAGCAGTTCAGTTGTTCAGCGAAGCAGCTGAGCTCGTGAGTCCTGACAGAACACAGACTGACTGAATGAAACTTTTAAGCAGAACATCTCAAATGGAGATTGCTAAAATGCAGCCTACTTGTTTATTTGGTGTTTTCAGATTATCTTCAGATTAAAAAACACATATACTATCCTAAACATGAAAAAAAAATGTTTTTACTTAAACATGCCTAATCTAGCAACCACATGCACGCAAGCTCTCTCTCTCCGCGCGGATTATCTGAAAACAACAATAAACAAGTAAGCTGCATTTCAGCAATCTCCATTTGAGATATTCTGCTTAAAGTGTCATTCAGTCTACATTTTAGACCTGTCTTTTTTCGTCAACGATATTGCATGTTTATATAACGTTAGTCACAATGAAGGCTACGCAGTGACTCTGTGATGTACTTTGAAATACAAGCATGCAAAAACATCATAGGCCTATTTCAGTTTTCAAAAATATAAATATATAACTTATATTTTTACAAAATTAATAGCCTTGTCAAATGACTGTCGTTTTTAACTTATATGGTGGAAAAGGTGACGTTTGCTAGAAGGATCGAGTTAACGATCGGTAAGCAGCGTATCTACATTTGTATTAGACAGACACACTATTTAGTTTTGAATGGTACTTGGAGTTTCCTGTTACTGTACTAGCATCTTGCGTCATCTAGACAATGCGGTCTCTTTAATCAGAAATTGTTTAAACAGCTAGTCAATAAGTGGATAAATCACTTCTTACTGCTTGCAGGAATACAGTTGCCCTTTTCTTCAGTTTAAGACGCTAAGGCGAAGCTTGCTTGAAATGAACTGAACAAACAAATGATTTTGAAATAAATGGTTGTGGTATCCGATTATAATAAACCTCATTATGACATTTGAAAAGTCCTCACGTCCCCTGCACAGCCTGAACATGACGTGTCATGAGAGCCGTTTTTGCTATCCTCAAGTGTCTTTGTTTACCTGCAGTCCTGATGATTCGGCCCCGTCAGTTCCGCCTGACAATGAACACGTTTGGACAGATGCAAATGTTGGGGGCGTGCATATAAATGATCCCCAATGCTTGCTTCACGTTTGGCCTTATGTTGAGAAGCACTTATTTTTACATGGTGTTTTTGATTCACGAGATTTACGTAAAAAGTAGGAGGCAATGGTGTTTGAGACTCACTGTATGTGATGTCCATGTACTGAACTCTTATTATTTCACTATGGCAAAGTTAATTAAATTTTTCATTCTAGGGCACCTTTAAACAATAAGACTAACTGTGTTGAGCTATACAGCAATGATTCATTTTCTGATGATGAATGTATCCAAACTGTTGCTCACCTGTCTAATAAAACATAATATATTAAAGCGTCTTTGGTGTTTCAGTGGTTTCTACAAAATTAAACCGGAAATGGAGGGTAAGGCACAATGGCCCTCCAAATTTCCAGAGCACACCTTGCGTACACACAAACCCAAGGTGACTTTGAGATTTATCAACATGGACGTTGGCGTACGGCACGCTCAGATCCTACGGAGGTGGTGTACGCACGTTTGAGTTAGTGTGAAAATGCACAGAAAAACAATTCCTAACACCACAAAACGCACTGACAAAGATCTGCTATATTATGACCCACTGTATAAAAACCAACAACAACAACACCATAGTAATTATATACTTCAGTGTTTATTTTTGTGCAATATGGACTTCAATGTTTAATTTGTGTGAGCATTTGATTTGTAGGCATGTATTCCTCCAGTTGCGAGCCTGTGCGCTTTACCTGACGTTTAGTGTTAGGCCCGGCAGCTGCGCACGGACTGGGACTGAAAATAATTCAGACTGACAACATAATAAAAATGACATTCTTCTTCTTTTAAATAATAATAATAAATAATAACGACATTCTTCTTCTGAATAACAATAAGCGTCATAATAAAAATCATAATAGGCTAATAATAATAAGAATCTTACAAATTGTCATGCAATTATTAATGTGAATGAATGGTAGCCTACTCCACATCACATCATCATCACTATCGTAGCTACACCCCAATAGCCTACATGTGCCGTGATACGAAATTAAATGCTAATTGTTTCAAAAATGTTCTGTAAAATAATGCATTGTGATAATTTCTCATCCAAACAGCTACTATTTAAACTGCTGGAGTGCGCTTCTCAACCCCCACACTATTAACAGCACTCTTAATTTAGGTCCACATTTTGTTTTTGTGGGTGCCTTTATTCCCACTCTTTAAACTCCCAAATAAAACAATTTCGTTTTTTTCCACTTCCCCGATGGTCTTGATGGGCGCGATCAGGGAGTCAGCCCATTGACTTATGTCCTAATCAGTGCCCTGACTAGTGGACTAGTGAGATCATTGAGACGCGCCGATCTTTGCCGTCTTCCGTGTGTCCATGGCGTAAAATGAGGGCGTGGGGGAGGCAGACTTTAATATATAGGGGCGTGTTATTCTAATGACGATCGTTTTCAGCCGCGGCATTTATCAAGGGCAGGTATTGCGTACACCTGGATTGCAGAGGTGCGCACAGCTTCATAAATCAAGCGATGAGAGGAGTGTAAGCATAATCTTACGCCAACATAAACGCCCGTTTCTACGCAAGATTGATATATGAGGGCCACTGATAGGAGATGCAAGGATATTTTAGCTTGAACTAAAATAACTTTTTTTGAGGGCAGACCTTTTATGCATTTTCAACTGCTTTCATCAATCATAAAGTTCACTGTGTTTTTCCATGTAAAAAAACTAGGCTATCTCTTTTTATTACATTCAGTTATTTCATAAAGCTGCTTTATAGTCTGTAGCATTGTTTGCTTGAACTAATTTATTTATTTATTTTTTTGAGTGCAGACCTTTTTTCATTTATTGCTTTAGTACAATCACAAAGTTCATTGTGCTTGTCCATGTAGGTCAAAATTTTACCTCTTTCCACCCCATTTTACTTCTTATTTAAAATACGGCAGGTTAATTGTCTTCATCATTTAATGATATCCTACTCAATAGCACATATTTCATCAACAAGTTCATACGATTTTTGAGGTGGGACTGTTTGAGTATCAGTCATATTTAAAAAATTTAAATTAAACAGATATGAACTATGATGATCAGTCGGCTAATGAGTATAGACGAGCCCATGCTGCTGCAGGTTATGGGGAAATAGATTTAATAATTATCCCAAATGCACAGTTGGTCATTTCAGCAGGTTCAAAAAAGAGAGCATGATTGAATTTTTAAATAATTTGAAAGCATACAATTTAGTAAACTGAGTTTTCGTGGTTAAATGTGTGTAATGGTTATAGGTGCGCTAGAAATTGTTACTGGAAACTCCCGCGTATATTCCACTTGCTAAATGTTACTGTCCCCATTTCAGTACACGATTACCCCTCCCCCTTCCTCCCGTTACACCCACAACTTTTTTTTTTTTTTTGACGCAAATTTGAAACCTAACTTTGTACAACTGAACTGAATCACAACACAATCACTCATCAGAACTCTGGAGCATCTTGAGAGTAAGTAGATTTACACAGAAAATGTAGCTACATTAACTATAGTAGAGGCACAAAATACTGTAGTTTATAGATAACTCTCACTTTTACTTGCAATTTTGTTAAAATTCTGCTGTGCTTGAAAGCATATTTAGTTTGATTTATCCTTTGTGCTGTTGAAAAGCCTTTATTGATCTGAGTTTATGTTGTTTTTTTAATCTGGGTAGGCCTAAGCGTGAGTATACTTTTTCATTCTTAAACTGAGGTGAATAAACTCAGATCAGTGAGTCCTATGATTAATAATTTCCAAAAAGAAATACAAAACCTGGGAAAATGGAAAGAAAAAGAAGTTCATTAAAAAAAGGGCAATAGAGCATAACAGATTTATATTTTATAAAAAAAAAAAAAAAAACATATTTGCAATTTGACTTCTACTTTTCCCAGAGTGTATGTAAAGTTTTGTGCCAGCAGAATCCCAATCAATCCCGCAGGATGGCAGACATGTTAGTGGATGAGATCTCAATTAAAGCCAAACGTTTAACAGATGAGGTAGGTTTGCGATACCATGAAAGATCATAATCTTCTTTTATATCCTCTTGTTTTTTTATTAGGTGCCGTTTCTGTTCCTGTAAAATTCCCAGCTTATATGAAAGCAGCATTTTATTTCTCTAAATCAGAGATAAAAACTCCTTCTTTGACTAATCTTTCTCTTTTGTTCTCATTTGTTTAGTACTTGTCATTTTCCAGGTCAAATGTGGTTTAGTGAGAAAGAAACTGGTTTTGGAAAATCACAGTTTATTGGAAGTATTGATAAAATGAGTTTAGCATAATAAATGTATTATTATACTACAGTAATGTTGGACTATGTTTCTTTGTATTTGTTTTTCAGTCAGCTAATAGCTGTAGAAGAATGGTACAAATGACACAGGAGGTAAGTTGTCTTATTTCAACCAGTTAAACCGGTAACACTTTACAATAACAGGACATGAATAATCATGTATTAATGCATGAATTAATAGTTAATTCAACATGAACTCATGATCAGTTAAGATATGAACTAATCATGAACAAATGAGAAGCTATCCTTAATTAAGACACGAGTCATAATGATTCATGCATGAATACAGCAGCATTAATACATGTTAGTACATGTTTGGTAATTAATGCATTAATTAACAAGTATGGGTAAACTAAATTAAACAGGGTCTCTAAGAAAAAATAACAGATATTTTGACTTTGAAATACATTTTCAAATGGATTATTGTCATAATTTAAACAATTTTTATCAGAAGCTTCATCATAAATATTGCTGAAAGCCAAGATTATTTTTCATTACTTTCATTGATCATCTAAATCTGCTATATTTATCTCAAAAGGTCACAGTCTGTTTTGTGATCTCTTTCCAACTTAACCTGTGACTTATAACGGTTATAATCTGGTTATAATCGTTTATAAAGCTTATAATCTGAGGAATCAGTCCCCAAAAAATAACCAAACAGGAAACAAGCAGTTAAGTCCGGGAGGGATGGAATGTCTGCTGGGATCTGTACAGTTCTCTCTCCACCCAGACATAGGCCATGATGATACGGTACCTCTGTTCTCTTAACTGCACTGATAAAAAAAATTAAAAAAACTTGTAGGATTTACTTGATAAAATCTTTGTAATTTGCACTCAGTTTTTCTTAGTAAAATGTACTGCTGTGATATCAAGTACAACTTACTTGCCAGTATCAAGTAAAATGTACTTAACTATGAACGTAACATTTGCAAAGACATTAAGTAAAGCTTAATTATATTTAACTTAGCATGTTGTATTTATTAAAAGTAATCAAGTAAATTTAATTTTAAAAGGAACTTAACTGTTGTGAAAATATCAGGTATATTTTATAAATCTGTAATATTTACTGTTATGAAGTAATTAAGTAGATTTTATAATGTCTGTCCATTTCACATTTTAAATTACTTAGTTGAATTAATTATGAATTACTCACTATTATTACGTAAAGGTTGCTTTTTTAAAGTGTTACCAAATAAATTTAATAATTTTCTCTGCATCAAATACATTTATCACAAATCACACAAATACAATAAAGTTGAACAGTTTATGTCAACATTTACAATGAACCATTAAATCAGTAATCTTCACATCAACTGATTAGTAGTTAAGGTACATTCATTGTAATTTACAATAACTGTAGAATTAACCATGTATGGTTCAACTAAACATCAGCAGCCAACAGTGGCATAACTGACATTTAAGGGTTAGTTCACCCAAAAATGAAATTTATGTCATTAATGACTCACCCTAATGTCGTTCCACACCTGTAAGACCTCCGTTCATCTTCGGAACACAGTTTAATATATTTTATATTTAGTCCGAGAGCGTATCCAAGTGTATGCACACTATACTGTCCATGTCCAGAAAGGGAATAAAAACATCCTCAAAGTATTCCATATGAGACATCAGTTAGTTAATTAGAATCTCGAAGCATTGAAAATACATTTTGGTCCAAAAATAACAAAAACTACGACTTTATTCAGCATTGTCTTCTCTTCCCTGTTTGTTTTCAATCCTCAAAAAAAAGATTCAAACGGTTATGAATCAGCGTACTGATTCATGATTCGGATCGCAAATGTCACTTGAATCTTTTTTTGAGGATTGAACACAAACGCGGAAGAGAAGACAATGCTGAATAAAGTCATAGTTTTTGTTATTTTTGGACCAAAATGTATTTTCAATGCTTCAAGAGATTCTAATTAACCAACTGATGTCACATATGGACTACTTTTAATTACTATTAATGCTGCTGGGTCATATACTATTCGGTGCCATTTCAGCTTGGTAACATTCTATTAAATTTTTCAAATTTTTTCAATTTCCATGATTTTATAATTTTATCTGAAAATTGGCTTGTTACACTACAATAAAAATATATCGGTCCAGCTCAGGATATTATTGTTTAATAATTTTGACCAAATTCTTCACACATGCAAAGGCCAAATGTCCACCCTGTTACCGTACATTCTCATCTCAATTAATACGTGTTTTAAATGCATAATTATTGTAATATCTATATATTCTAAGAGCTAAAATGTCCCTCACTACCCAGCAAATGTTTTGACAAAGTGTTCATAAACAAGCATTATCTTGAGAAAAGTTTTTTTCACTGTATTCATGCATGAATCATTATGACTCGTGTCTTAATTAAGGATAGCTCCTCATTTGTTCATGATTAGTTCATGTCTTAACTGATCATGAGTCCATGTATGGTATGGACTTCCACATCAAGATGTTTGGTCTGGAAACTCACCATTGACAGCTCAATCTGAGGGGCGGGATAAACGGTTGTCTTTCAAACTCCCTCTGCACGCGATAGGATAGCGCTACCACCAGCCAGAGCAACGAAGGTGAAACAGAGCTTGTTGATAGATTAAACATTCGCCGTATCCGGTCGGCTAAACTCCGAACACATCTTCCGTTTTTAAGAATGACTTAAAATTCTCAGAGAAAAGCTTAACTCCAAGTCTTCCAGAGTCGCGGTCAAAGCTGATTCAAAAGACCACCGTTCGCCAGTTTCTGTGTTTACTAGAAGCACGAGCGCAACTCGGCCGTCGTCATTATGTTAAGCCCACCGACTCTATACACGATGTGATTGGCCCGACCTGAGTTTGGGGTTTACAGTTCAGAAGTGTATTGAGAGTCGCTAGACGACACTCAAAGACAGATTAGATTTGCTGCCGCTAGGGTGTGTCTAGATTTCTAGGCTATATTAATTCATATATTAATACATGATTATTCATGTCCTGTTATTGTAAAGTGTTACCGTTAAACCAATGACATGGATGCTCCTTAAAAGCATATCTCAAATAACATACTGGTATTTGAAATGTAAAAATGCTCAGAACAATCACAATTTGCTCATTGCTTTACGTTGACCTTGAAGCATGTGTGTATTTGCAGACTATAAACGTTGGGGGCAAAACAACTGCTATGCTGGATGAGCAGGGAGGTGAGTCTGTAATCTCAATACAACAGTCCGTTAGTTTTGCCTCTTTGTCGCCATCTCCATTTAAAACCTGCATTTGCCGTTATTTGTGGAATTATCGTCTTTACATGGGTTGTGCATCTTCACGGCTCCTCAGCGCGGATGAATCTAATGTTTTGGGGAGTATGTGTGGCTGACTGGCTGTCAGTCACCACATCGGTGTGGATACTGTACTTCGGAATCACAGATTCTACATCTTGGAAGTATGAACAAAATAAGAATTTTCACAGGAAAATGTCATTAGACTCAACAAATATGTCTGCCATTTTTGTTCAGACCAACTAAGAAATTACAATAAATTGCACTGCCAGCGGTGATTAAACCTAATAATCGCTTAGCTCACATCAAACCATGCAAATTATTATTGCGTGCCTATGTGTATTTAGTGTGTATTAGCGTTACCTGTAGAATTTTAAATACAATTGCTGTACAGTCTAATCTTTTGCTTTTGCTTTCGGGTGAATCTCCAGTTCTTACTTATGATTGTCCTTTGGAACTTTCTAGACTACAATCCACTATCAAACGATAAGTTTAATTATTCCAGCTTCTGTGAGAAAATGCAATAAATGATCCAGCAGCATCCTCACATGCGATACTACTACACTGTAAAAAATTATTTAGAATAAAAGTTACCTGGTTGCCTTAAAATTTTGAGTTCATTGAAATTAAAATTTTGAGTTAATACAATGAACATTTTTTGAGATTCGACAGCCTTTATTAAAATATTATTAAAAGATTTTGTAAGCATATTGGGTAATTATGAGTGTGTTATTTCTGATGACGCAGTGAAACATGTCAAATAGTGCTATTTTCATGATATATCACATTTTTTATGTGGTTCAGATACAATAATATTTTGAGTTTCTATTTATTAAGCAAATTTCCTTCATTGTATCAACTCACATTTTTAATTTCAATAAACTCAAAACTTTAAGGCAACCAGGTTACTTACTTTTTTAAGTTAAACCAACAAAAACCACCAAACATTTTTTACAGTGTACTATCTGGGACTCCATGTATACAGATGTGACGTAATGACGCAACGATAAATGGCAGCATGCTCAAATTTCCTGTGGAAAGCTACCAGTACCACACAAACACATTATTACAAACTTAACGTTGTGAATCAGACGAATAAAAGGAAGGTAGTTTTGAACACTGGCTGGTTATGTACTTTCTTAAAAATTGGTTTTAGACTGCTGAAAGTTACAGGCTGCTGCTTTAACTTAGTGTTTGCTGTCAGGGTGTGAAGAGACTTTCAAAAATCACCTACCCAGCCCAAAGGGATAGTTCACCCAAAAATGAAAACGTGATGTTTATCTGCTTATCCCCAGTGCATCCAAAATGTAGTTGTGTTTGTTTCTTCAGTAGAACACAAATTAAGATTTTTTTAAATTCCAGTCTGCCAGTCATAATGCATGTAAATGGGTAAAAAAAAAACATGCTTAGACAACATGCACAAAAACCCTGCTGCTCGTGACAACACATTGATGTCTTAAGACACGAACCGATAGGTTTCTGTGAAAAACTGAACAGTATTTATGTAAAAAAAAAATTACCTCGTAACCAGACGAATTTCCTCTAGTGTTCCCATCTGTCATTACTTCCGCCTGGTATGGTCATGGTATGATCGCGCCAGTTTGAACTTACCCGACGGAAGTAATAGCGGATGGGAACACTAGATGAGATTCATCTGGATAGGAGGTAAAACATAACATAAATACTATTCGGTCGTCACGAGCAGCAGGGTTTTTGTGCATGTTGTCTAAGCATTTTTTTTTTTACTCTTATAGAGTTGTTACCCATTCACATGCATAATGATTGGCAGACTGCAATGGTTGAAGTTAAAAATCTTCATTTGTGTTCTACTGAAGAAACAAACACACCTACATCTTAGATGCACTGGAGGTAAGGTAAGCAGATAAACATCACGTTTTCATTTTTGGATGAACTATCCCTTTAAGGTGCAATCACATTCTCCAGTGCTTGGCAAGTTTTCGCATTCAAAATCCAGTCCTTGTAATTTTTGTATGAAGACAAAAAAAAAATCCTGCACTGGGGTCAGGTTGTTTATGCTAATTTTATGTGCTGGGTAAAAGAAAGCTGCTTGGTTGGAAAGTGCTTCATGCATCACTATACTACTAAAAAAGGAAAACTGACCGGCGATTTATTCTCTTTATCTCAGAAAAACTAAGGAATGTGAAACATGAAGTGGGCCAGATTGAGCAGGAGATGAAACGGGCTCGAAAAAACGTGAACGAACTGTCCAAATGCTGTGGCCTGTGGCCACGGAATAGGTTAGTTAGAGCATATACCTTATTATATGAATGAGTTTTAAATTTGAATTATTTCGACTACATTTCTTGTCAGAATAGAACACAATTAAGAAGTAAGACACTGAGGAATAATAATATGGATTAATATTGGAAATACCAAATACCAATACCAAATCTCTCTTTCTCTCTCTCTCTCTCTCTCTCTCTCTCTCTCTCTCTCTCTCTCTCTCTCTCTCTCTCTCTCTCTCTCTCTCTCTCTCTCTCTCTCTCTCTCTCTCTCTCTCTCTCTCTCTCTCTCTCTCTCTCTCTCTCTCTCTCTCTCTCTCTCTCTCTGTGTGTGTGTATGTGTATGAGTCACACAGGTACTGGGCCACTCTAAAATAGTCCAACTATAAACAGTTATTCAAAATCTTGGCTACATCTTTTCCATGCTTATTAGTCAGAAATAAAGTTGACTTCATGTATGAAGAACAACAAATGTTATATTTTGGATGCAATTCCCCAAAGTGAGATTCTGGTCTATTTGACTTGCTTGGTCAACCAGGAAAGACCATTCTGGTCAAATGTTTAATCAATCACATTTTGTTGGTGAATAAGCTATACTGATCCACTACCTAGATCAGCACCAAACCAACACTAAGCTGGTATAATCAGACATTTTCATCAGGGATAAAAATAAACGAAACTGGCACTTTTAGTTTGTGGTTTTCACATCAGCGCTTATATTTGATCTATTTCTTTGGATCTGAATGACTTGTTTTTCAGAGTGAAGTCCATCAAGAGTGACAGGAGATATGAGCAGGGTAAGGAACTAAAGAAAAGTAAGCGGAATGTGGTGACCAGCCAACAGACTGCCATCCGCAGTGGGCAGGCTGTTTCTGCTAGGTCAGCAGCCTCATCCGGCCTTTACAACAGTAGGTGAGATATAGAGATATATCTGTGTTATGCATTGCCATATGGCATAAGCTGTTAGTTTATATTTAGACATACGTATGTTTATCTAATAAATGTGTAAAGGTCATAGCTGGAACATTCATGGTTTTCTTTCTGCAAGAATAACAAATGATGAGCAAGATGAGATGGAAGAGAATCTGGAGATAGTGGACACCAACATTGGGATTCTAAAGATCATGGCGGTGGAAATGGGCAAGAAGATCAGCGATCAGAACCAAACTATTGAGGACATCACTAATGAGGTAAAGTTACTCCTATTAGATCCGGAGGTGATTCATGGAGGTAAAGTGCATTTGTGGCACTAGAGAATTAGATGAGGCTGGCAATATACGTAAACTCTGGTGACAACATCTATTTTCTATACTTAAGTTTATGTTAATTAAGTTAAAGCTGCAGTCCGTAGTTTTTCCTCTTTGTCGCATCTCTGTTTGAAATCTGCAATTGCAGTTATTTGTGGAATTATAAATTATTGTGCCTTGGCACTAGTCTGACAAGCCAGACCCACATCAGGATGTTTGGTCTTGGAAACTCACCATTAACCGCGTTTCCATTACCCTTCAAAATGCACAAAATTGTAATTGCGAATTGAAAATACACCCAATGGAAACGCGCCAATTTCGTAAAAACTCCTATATATCGCAAAAAAGTTTTTACGATCTCATGAGGTGGTTTTTCACGCAATTCGAAAAAGGACATTTTCGCAAAACTGCAATGGAAACGTTTTTTTCGCATTTACAGGTGCGGTGAAGCATTGCTGCAACATAGGGCCTATATAGCCTATTATATTTTCCACTCAATTGTGTCGTAATAAAAACTTAACAAGATATAATGTAGTTAAAATTACATATATTTTCTCTTAATAAGGACAGGGGCGTAACTTTAACCTAGTAATGACGGACCCCGGTGCAGCCACAAATAATATATCTAGCCTATATATAGGCCTACTATTAAGACGTATATTCAAGAAATGTATTAAAACAGACAGAGCTATAGTTTCAGCCTTATTCAAAGGCAGAGGAAACAGGCCAGCTACACACGTCATTCCAGATGATCTTGGTTTGTTTCTTATTTAATATACAATTTATTGTATAATTAATTTATTGGCAATTAATTGATGAAATATTGATTAAAATAAAAATACAATTTATACAAAACTAAATCATTTTTTTAAGAAAGACTTTCTAGAAAATAAAACTCGAAGTGGTCAAAATCATGCGACTCCCCATCTCAAACATATTGCGAATCTTATGTCTTACTCATGCTGCTCACTTTTCATAATCAACATATAAATTAAAATAATAATATTACAAGCTAATGTTTAGGCCTGAACGTAGCCTATTTAGTTTCATAGTTAGGCTGTTTTCTGTTTTCTCATTTTTTCCTTCTTCCTTTAGGACAGCGGAAACAACTCGCAGTACTCTGCCATTTTTAGCTATACAGATAAGTTCAAGACATAATTATAAACTATAAACTGTCTACTTTATTTGTGGACTCAGGGAACTAATTATTTTGCATGCACTCACTCCAAACGCTGTCTTCATAAAAAAAAAAAGTTTATTAAATGGCATTTTTTTCTTTTCCAAAGCATTTTTAAATTCAGTTCATATGTCCAACAAATGAAATGTCTAGCCAAAATAACGAAAGTAAAAAAAAACAAAAAAAAAAACATTTGAGTTACCATGCGAATTCAAACATTTGGCTCTTCTCTACATGCGTCAACCTGGCGCGTGTAAAAGTCTTTCATTCTTTACAGATGATAGTTTGTTTGGAGAGAAGACGAGATAGAATTCTTTATTAAACTCATAAAAGACAATAGAATTACAGGAATACTGATTCTAAACACAGAAATGCCACATTATCATGAAGACCTTGAAGCAGATCTGACACACACACACACACCTCCATGCCGCTTAAGTAACAAGGGGCTTTCCTTGCCATTAATGCTTGGATAACATGCACGTCTCCTTCCAATAAAAATAATGGCTAGTGGGGTGGATGGGTCATACAAACCTACCAAGTACCATCATTTTGGAATCACATATCGCGAGAGGAAAATAATACGTTTTAGTCGCATAACTGCAGCTATGGAAACGTTGTCATTTCGCAATATTTTTTTATCGACATTTAAGAAATATCGCAAAAGTTTTTCGCAAACTTGTAATGGAAATGCAGCTATTGACAGGGATCAATCCGAGGGGCGGGATAAACGGTTGTCTTTCAAACTCCTTCTGCACGCGATAGGATAGCGCTACAACCAACCAGAGCAACGTGAATCGAAGCTCAATGATAGTATCCGGTCGGCAAAACTCCGAACACATCTTCCCTTCTTAAGAATGACTTCAGTGCCGTTCTTTGTTCTTTTCTCAGAGAAAAGCTTAACTCCAAGTCTTCCAGAGTCGCGGTCAAAGCTGATTTGAAAGACCGCCGTTCGACAGCTTCTGTGTTTACTAGTAGCACGCAAGCGCAACTCGGACGTTATTATGTTAAGCCCCGCCCACCGACTCTATACACGATGTGATTGGCCGACCAGAGTTTGTTTTTTACAGCTCAGACATGTATTGAGAGTTGTTAGATACTCGCGGCAGATTAGATTTGCTGCCGCTAGTGTGCGTTTAGATTTCTTAGGCTACCTTGGCACGGCACAGTGTGGATGAATCCAATGTTTTGAGGAGAATGTGCGGCTGTCAGTCACCGCGCCGGTGTGGATACTGTCATTCCGAAACACAAATTCTACTTTCTGAAAGGATGACCAACATAAGAATTTTCACTGGAAAATGTAATCTGACCAATTTAGTAACTACCAAGTAGCTAACATCCACTTTTGTTCTGACCAGCTATGGGGAAAAACACCAGTTCCACTGGAATTAAAAGCATTATTACAAGCATACCTTTGCAAATCGAGCTTAGGTAGTTCTGAACACTGGCAGGTTATGTGCTTCCTCAAAATGTATTTTGGATCATTTTTAACCTCAAAAAAGTTATAACGGACTGCAGATATAACACATACAATATAAACAAAAAAATATAATTATAAAATTGTAAGATTTAGAACTCAGAAAGCTTTGAAAACTTGGTATGGATGGATGGATAGATGGATGGATGGATTTTAGACCAATATGTCAACTGACTCCTGTACTGCTGTCGTTTTGTTTTTTTGCAGGTTACAGATATTTCTCATGATGTTTTTGCTGCAGACAAACAACTATCCCACAATTCCTGTGATCTCCTGTGAGTGACAGATTGTCCCACCCTCGCTCCAGTAAACACATCATCAGAGAGGAGAAGAGATGTCACTGCAAGAGGGAGGGGAATTTATTTCATAATCCCTTTATGATGTACTTTGTATTTTCTCTGGACTTTGTGTCGAAATGACCAGCAGAGGTTGCTGTTGGACTATTTTGAAATCCAACCACAAAAAGTGCTTCCTAAAATGGAGGCCTCTAAAAGCACATTTACTTTACTTATATAGGAGAATTTCCCCAGAACTGATTATATCATATGGAAGCAGAACAGAACCATTAAAAACCTATCGTGTCTTTCTAGCAACCATTTTTATATAATTGTTTTTTTCTCAAAAATGTGAGGTGAAGGAATGCAAATGAAGAATTGCCTTTTGATTTGCCAATTTGTTTTTTTTAGAATATTTCATTTTTTACAACAGTAGAGGGCATTTTAACAATCTTGTCAAGGGCCCTATAAACTCACATGCCAACTTTTGCTTGCAGGCTTTTTTGTATACTTAAATGAATTGATGAATTGTGTACTTGAGGTATTTTTAGTCTGTTTTCTCTGCAGTTTATTACACTCTGACTCATACATGAGTTCTAACACCAGTTTTTATTGATTGTGCTTTTCTCATCACATGAGAACATTTTTTTGGGTTATGTTTTGTAGTGTTGTTATTCGGCCTACCACATGATTTTCTGTGGCTAAGTGCAGCAGAGCTTGTTTCTGTCTTGGTAGGCCTATATCAAGCAGTCTGACACATGCCAAAACAGGATCAACCAATGTGCAACTCACAGTAGTGAGTTTAGTATTCAATCTCCTCCTTCAGGGGAACCTCAATTGTATGCAAAAAGGCATTATGTAGGCATATGAATTAAATATAGCTTATATATGGAGTTTACCACAAAAATAAGTTTTCTTAAAAAATAAATCACATTGGATTTTGCGATCGGTAGTATTCGGTTTACAGTGCTTGTTCTTTCCTATGGTCGTTAAGCAATTCAAGGACATCAAAACTAAAATGTGAACAGTCTCTTAACAATATGAATGAAGTTATGTTAAAGGCTCTTACCTTTTAAGTGGTTTTCAACCACTTGGACAGTGCCCACTAGGGGGCCTCAGCAGACTTTCAAGGGGCCCTCAAGTTGACTTATGATTTAAGACAAAACAAGCTTTAAATGAACTATAAATCAACGTCTCCTTAGCTGACATCATATTTCTTATTTTTATTAAGACATTCAACAACATACTTTTAATGTAAAACCAAAACATTGAGATATGAAGGAATTGAATGTGTAAGAAGTATAGAAGTACCAGAAATATCTTTGGAGGTCTTTGAATATCATCTTAGACAATGGACCTGGATTCAAACAGGTTGAGAACCACCGTTTTAAGATATAGTGTGCTATTATTTCTTTTAAAAGTCTTATTTCCACCCTCCCTAAATGTTTATGAATTAAAAAAAGAAAATTGCGCCCATTTGAGCTTTCCGCAGTTTAAAGTGAGCAGCAGCGCATAACAATAGAGGGGTTTACATCACAAGGGCTCAGTGTAATTTACAGTAATGATCTTTAAGTGCTACATCCTCTAATATATTTTTATCTAGTGCCAAATGCGCTTCATTTAAGCCCTTTCCGCTCTATGTGCGAAACAGTCTCGACAAATTGATCCACGAGCGCTGTTCTGAATGAGCAGGTCGATAGGAATTAAGTTTGTGAAATGGTAATAACATGGACATTGTTATTTTTATTTATTTATTTTCTCTGTTGCTTTCAGTGTTACATAATTGTTGTTTTTTAAGTGTTGTTTCCAGAAAGAAAAAAAAATCTAAATTTTATTTGTAAATAGCTCATATGTTTTTTGTTTTGTTTTTTTTTAGCTCATATGGTGTATTTAAACGATTTCACTGCTTTAAAATTTAGTCAATCATAGTAAACGTTTTTAGAGAGAAGGCTTGAGTTTATAAATTAAAATTGTTCAGTAAAGTTTAATAAAAAATGCTACAATGTCATTAGTTTACAAGGCATATGTTTAAAGTAGACTGCTTTCAAATATGTTGGTATCTCCTCATGAAAAGAATATAAAAAAGAAATAAAACAAAGCATAGAGGCCCCAACCCACTACTTCAGAAACCTAAAATGGTCATTGGATGACCCTGGTTTCCTGTACTTCACATGGATGCACACGTCGTCCACTGTAAAGCCGCAAATTATAAAATATCTGATGGCAAGTAATTCCTGAATGAATCTGCATTGTTTAACAAATTGATTGAATCAATGATTTAATGACTCACTCATTAAGTCTTTTTGTCGCCATCTTTTGGTGTAACGATGTAACCCGCAGAAAAAGTAACCGATACATCTCCACTACTAATGCACAGACTGATAGCCTGTCTGCAACACGCAAAAACCAAGCCAGTGTTGGACTACCGTTAAAACCAGTCAAATTCAAGGACAAACTAACTCTTGTATAAAATACTATTTAGGACTTAATGCTTTTTCCAGTGTTTGCATGTATTCATACTTTAGTGAGCAAATGAATGTTCCTGGACTGCTGAATTTAGACATTCCTGTGGCTGTGTGAAGCGGTGTTCTTCCACTGAATGCAGATCTACAGTGATTTTGGAAGTTTCACACAGCGTTTCTGCTGAACTGGCAACAGCTGTGCGAGCCGAGTGGAAACAGTGACTGAGTCTCCTGGATGTCAGGAGTGAGTCACCCCCCCCCCCCCCCCCCCCCGCCTTCCAAGATTCCACAGTAGTCATCACTTGAGCTGAACCCAGAACAATGTCGCCATTTTAACTTCCACCCAAAATATCCACCTTTTTCTTGTTTGCGCAACTCATTATGGGGCTTGCATTACTACTCTAGAGCAGTTACAAGTGAGATTCACACAACACAATCAAGATACGCCAGTGTTGTAAATATTTCACAGAGATGGAGATCTACAAACCAGGCACTTAAGGCATTTGGGTCAAGGTGATGATAGTGTCTTTTCTTCTTTGAGCTCACTCACTTGTGGAAGTCACACCTCGCTAACAGGAAGCATCTGCTGACAAGCTCAAAGGTTCACAGTAGCCTCATGAAGCTCTTACAAACAAACTATACAAATTGATTTGTCATGCAAAGCATTAGACTTCAACAGTTCTTTTAAAATTCACTTTTTTCACAGTGCACAATTTGCTGGTCTGAACTTATATTTTTCATAGTATTATCTTATTTCATTAACCTGCAAATTCCTCATGCTCTTCAAAGTTTTGAGAGCTTTTGAAATTACAGTCAACTGCCTGCTAATGCAAACACAAAATAAATTGTTTAAAAGTGCATTGCGCTTGGTAGCATCACAAATATGTTCCCCCTCCTTACGGCTCTTGAACAGGCAGTTTATTGTAGATGATCTTGAGGACGCTCTTTGCAAATATTATGGATCCAACTATTAGGAGCATTGAGGAGGGTGGGGTGGATGGGATGCCATTCGCTCCCATTGGTAAAACTAACCATATGTTGGACTGCAGACCACATGGAACTTCTTTTAGGGGTTCCTGAGCATCTGGAGTTGTTTAACTTCAGATACTTTCAGACTCTAGGGGGGAGGAGGGAGGGGAGTTCACTCCTCACAGCTCTGTTTCTGGGGTAAACACATCTGTGGACATTGTTTATGCTGCGTTCACAATGAAAGCAGGATGGAGAAGCAGAGTGTAGTGTGCTCATGTTTGAGGTTTATTTAGCTCAACTGTGTGTGTGTGAGAGAGTTTAGGGGGGCGGTAAAGGGTTGGCTGACCACCCTGGACAGCCCCTTCCTGACTACATCGCTGACAGGAAGTTTAGAAAGAAAAAGAGAAAAGGGGACGTGAATTTTTCTGTTTCTTCTTTTTGGTTTTTCTGCATTTTAAGGACTTCGCTCACCTTCGTTCACAAACGGAATACATAATTTGGAAAACGCACCAAAGAATATGGAGAACAGTTTTTACTCTATATTGGGTCATTCTGTGAGGGATTATTTGTAACGCCAAAGGAAGAATGTTGAGTTTTAAAACTGTATGATGAAAACAGCTGTTGGGACTGCATCCTGGGAGTAAGTATAGCTGCATACACAAACATCCACTCAGTATATACAGACACCACAGCAGCTTTCTTCACATTTTTGACTACTTGCTTTCACTGAGGTGAAAAGGTATTTGTTAATTCCTTAATTTTTGGGAACACTTATGGATGAAAGAAAACCGCTGGAAAGCTGGAACAACTGGAAGTCTTCACTTTTATACTTATTTAAAAGATTAATCAATATTAATGCATTTCCAAACACTTTATCTATTATGAATATCATGGGTTCAAATGTAAGAGCTAATGAAAACCCCATTCCAATAGGTCGCTATGTCTGATTATGTTGGAGGGATCTTTTCAAATACACTAAAACATTGCCAGCTGCATTTTAAAGATATTATTTAAGAAATTCTATAACAACCTTAACATCATTTCAGCCAGAGGAATTTTACAACACCTATGGTCCTTGCCCCTATATCGTGGGTATTGTCTCTGTCTTGTGAAATTGGGTTCTTGTTTTATTTAATATAGATCTTTTTTATTGTGTTTTTGCGATTATTGGGCATTGATGAAAAGGCCAGGTTAAGCTTTATTTTAAGGTGTCCATGTTACAGTGTAATTTTACATTTAAGTTATTACTACAGTAATGTAACGTACATGTAACGTGTAACAAGGACACAAAAAAAGTGTTCCCAAAGGCCAAAGAAATCAACTTCTTCATGAAAAATACAGCAATGTTTAGGGAGTTCATTTCTCATTTCAGTTCTCATGTTCAGTTTGGAAACAATTAATAGGGATAGGTTTGGCTTTACTGTCTACAATGAAAAAGCATGAGGAAAAAAAACAAAAGCTATACATTTCCCCCAAAGCATATGTTATATGATGTCACAGTATAGCAGGAACTGGAGATGGGAAACATCCTGGTAGCCAAGAAACAGGAAGAATGGGAGACAGCAGCAGCTTAGAACAGAGAACAAACCGGCTGCTATGATGCACAAAGCTTATTTCATCCTCACATTAAAATGCTGACACATTCCCGGTTGCACAACTTAGCCATATTGGCACATTTATTATGATCATATGACATTCTGAATTGAACTCATGTTGATAATGGACAAAAATAAAAATCAGCTAAGACTTCTGTTTTTCCCTTTGTATGTTGCAGTGGTTATCTTTATGTTCTTGGGTTCGTTGCAGTTTTGTTATACTGAGATTTTGGTTTGATCTTTCTTGTCTTTGTAGGGTGATCTAAAAGCATTCATCGGATTCTCCTCAAAGTTCTGTGTGTCCTGCAGTATGCACTATGCTTTCTCCTGGCCCTTCCACAGCACCCCCAAGCCTCTCCAAACCCTGTTCCCCACCCATATCTTCACCTATTCAGGCATCTTTCCATTCACAAACCTTCCCTCTTCCTCCTAGCCCTCTTTCTTCTTCCTTGACTTCTACTTCAGCCTTCCCATTGGTTGATATATCTGACAACCCCTCCACAGACACCGCCTCCCTTCCGCTCCCCACTTCACCCCCAATTTCATGTCTACAACCTTCCTCACCTCAGCTTAACTCCAATCCATCCTTACCTCCCCACAAACCCATGTCTCCCCAGGCCCCAAAGCCACCTCTCCCAGCACAACTTCCATCTGCTCTTCCTAAGAGCTCCTCCTCAGCCTTGCCTAGACCACCTCCACCTCCTGCCACTAGGCCCTCATCTCCACCTCAACCCAGACCACCTCCACCAGTAGTCCCAAAACCACCTGTCCCTATATCTCCAGTGA